>NC_069070.1:103512332-103817957 GCF_025698485.1 Gossypium arboreum | reverse complement strand
ATTTTATTTATACCTATTCATTTTATTTTTATATGAATAAATAAAATTTTATTTAAAATAAATTAAGCATTCATTAAAGTTCTATAATAAAATGATTATGTTCTCTGAAGAGCTAACATTGCATCAAATTGTAAAAAGTTCTTTAAGAGCTTATATTTTAGCTCCTTATGATGCAAAATTTTGCAAAATGTTATATTATTTTTCAAATCAAGAAGATATATGTTGAATAAAATCTTCATGTGTTTTACATTAAAATCATATATATAAGTAACATGAGATACTCATGTATTTGTATTATATATATTCCTAAAGGAATTCATTACACTATATGATTGAAATATCTAATTTGCTCCTACAGTAGCAGTATTGTGAAAATGACTTTAACAATATTTTTGAACGATCTCATACCTTTTAGTGGCTAAACAAAATAATAAGTTACTAATGAAAAACTATGGAATTATTCCCACTAGTTTTGCTTCATTCCCTAAAGTGAATGTAGTAGTACATAACAATTATGAAAAATGAAAATATAGATATCATGATTGTTATTGTAATTGAGGATGTGATTGGAGACTATTCATGACAACATGAATAGATAGATTTTGATTTGAAATCCACGCATGTTTTACGATGGTGATTATGAAATAAAAAATCAATAGAGGCGTTTAGAAGTCTATCCTACTAGATTTATTGCATTCCGTGAAGTGAATGCAGACATAAAGAAAATAAAAGATATAATCATGGACCACTAAAAGTGGGAACATAGTAATAAATAAGAGAACAATGAGAGTTCTCAAGATAACTCTTCAAAGGGTGAAAATAACTTATGTAATCAATGCAACATGAAATATTATTGGCCACATATGTGGTATATGCCTAAATATTTTGTTTCTATTAATATTCTTTGAGGAATGATATGAGAATTTAGTAATAAATTCTATCATTATAAATAGAAAGTATTTATCTTATTTGGTACGAAACAAACAAATATTATTCTAATATTTGATAGTACAAAATTAGTCGAAAGCTCTAGAAGAGCTAATATATTAATATCTTGTGATGGTTAATCCATTAGTTTTAAAAGATATTTATAATGGATCTTATATTGAGATCTGGATGAGGAAAATATTATATTTCATATGAATCACTATTGCTATAAATATCTATTTTGAAAGGATGAAAAGAGAGGATTGAGTTATTAATTTATATTTATTTTATAATCTTTGTGATTCTTTTGTCATCATCTCCATTAAGGGTTGGAAGCAAAATATTTTACCGTAAAAGATCTATTTATGAGCAATAAAATATGATAATTCTATTTAAAGCTCATTCTGGTTGGATGCACATGAAGTTGCAATTTTTTTTAAAAAAAATTTGAAGATTTTGGCATATTCCCTGAAGCGAATATTGCATATAATTGTTTGGAAATTATATTTACTTTGTTGACTTAGTGACATTGTAATATTCACATTGATTTAGACATTTCCAGTAGTAAATTTCACAATAGCACTTATAAGTGGATACAAAGTAAAAAGGAATGATAGTAAAATTATTAATTTGCTACAATTTAGTACAATTGAAACACATATTAAAGTAAACCAAAAGTTTACTGATACAAATGCATTTACTACTTGGCGTGACCAGTTAGACCATCTTGGATCATATATAATGCGAAAATTAATTAAGAATTCATATGGAAAATTATTAAAGAACCAGAAGATTTTTTAATTTAAAAGAATTCTCATATATTACTTGTTGTCAATGAAAATTGATTATTAGAAACTCACTAGCTAAAGTTGAGATTTAATGTCTTACATTTCTGAAACGAACATGGGTTCATTCATCCACCATGTGGATGGTTTTGATATTATATGATTTTGGTATATGTATCTACAAAATAATCACATATGTGTTATTAATTTGCAACCCGTCATTTGCAAGATTGCTTGTTTAAATAATTAATTTCGTATCATGCAATTACGACAATTCATCTTACTAATACTGATGAGTTTATATCTCAATCTTTTATTGATTGAGTTTGAAAAACTTTCGTAAAAGTTTGCGCATAATGGTTTAGAGAAATTATTGATTGAACACATTTGATTAATGTCTAAACTATTACTTATGAGAACTAAACTTCCTATTTCAACATAAGATTATGTTGATTTAAGTGTTGTACGCATCAAGCCAATAAGTTATAAATACTCCCCATTACAATTGGTTTTTGACCAAGAGCTAAATATTTCTCATCTTTGAATTTTTGTATGTGCGTATATGTTCCAATTACTCCACCACAACGCACAAAGATAGGTGAATCCTCAAAAAAAGTTAGGAGTATATATTAATTACAAGTTTCTTTATATTATTAGATGTTTTGAATGTATTTGAGATTCAATTATGATATGATTTGTGATTACAATTTTAATTTGATAGTTTTCCCATCATTAAAAGGAGAGATATAATAACTTGTAATAAGTTAGGGGGAGAGTAATTTGAACTAGAAGTTCAATAAGGATAACTCATTACAAGTTAATTGTTAGATGTATTTACAAACTTAATGAAAATAACCAAGTGTTATATACCATCTAATATTTTAATTTGAATCAAAGTCCCAGTAGGACAACCAATTAGAATAAATAATTGATTGATCAGTTCCAAAGATGAAAATTATTCTAGATGGTCATATAGTAGAGGCGGGTGCTCTACAAGAGACCCAAGACATAACTAATAAGTAAAACTTCAAAAGAAATTTAGGTACCCGAAACTGAATTTTAAAATAATGAAAATAAGAGATCTCGATAAGTTATGTCAATTCAAGGAAATGTGGAACTGAATAAAAAAAGTGGCCAACAATGATTTTGCATGCTATATTATTATTGAAATAATGAAATAAAAGGAAGATCTTAAATAAATCTATTGAGAAATATAGATATGGTATAAATTGATCAAAATAGAAATACGCAACTCAAGTACAATTAAATTCGTAGAGTTTTTGGACCAGTAGTCCAAATATCTGAAGGTATAAAGCTAGTGAGAATGCAATTGAAGTAGTTTTGCAAAAAAACAGAATAAAAATATAAAGTTTTTCGCTAAGTCCTGGTATTGATTATGAAAAGATATAATATATCTTATTAAGTGAATATCTATCATGATCAAGATAAAATTTTAATGTACTTTAAATTCTAATAGTTATTAGAATTAGATCTCTACTTCTTTTATACTTCTTATGCCTATAAATAGAGACTCGATGAAACATTATAATCATTACTTTTGATCAATAAAGTACATTCTCTATTGCTTTCATATTTTCTTCATTCTTTATTCTCTCCATCTCTTTTTATTTTATAACAAATAAATATATAATTCAAAACATAAAAATTCAAAAATAGTTAAAATTACAAAAAAAAGTTCATTTTTGAAAAATTCAATAAAAATAAAAGAAAAAGTTACAATTTTAGAAAATTAAAAATCTTAAAAATTAGAAATTAAAAATTGACCTGTCAATGTCGATCAATTTTTGAATATTTTTATTTTATTTTCTAAAATTTTAACTATATTTTATTTTTAATTATATATTCAATTTTTGAATTTTTATAATTTTCATATATTTCTTATATTTAAATTTTTTTACATTTTTAATATATATTAATTTTTAGAATAATTAAAGAGGAAAAGATATGTCGCTCCCCTATTTGTCTACGTGTCACCTTCATGTTGGGCCACGTCACCCAATTGTTAAAAAACCTAATGATGTTAACCATAAGGACCAATGTGATCCAAAAAAAATCTTATGGCCCAATTTGAAAAAAATTACCAAATTCAGGAACCAATCTATATATTAAACCAAAATAGTACCATAATTTTATTAATTCCTTAAGCATGTGTTAAAAAAAAAAAGAAGGTTTCTTGAGTTTTAAAATAACAAAATGTATATGTAAATACAACCACAAGTGAAATGATGAAAGACTTGTCATCAAATATTTTGTTGATATTAATCCTAAGTTCATGAAAATTTAAAGAATAAAGAGTATTACGAGAATTTAACCCAAGTGAAGTGAGAAAAGATTTGTTAAAATCTTTCTATGAAATATCCTGAGTTCATGAAAATTTAAAGAATAAAAAGTATTACGTGAATTTAACCAAAGTGAAGTGAGAAAAGATTCGTTAAAATCTTTCTATGACATGAACTAAATAATCCTTTTTTTTTTCTTAAAAATAAATAAAGAGCATATAATTTGCACCACATTTTCTAAAAAAAAAAAAAAAACTTGTACTTAAATTCTAAAATGGGTTGATAATTTCCAATGCTGTTAAATACTAACCGAATTTCTCGCCCAAAACCCAGAAGATATATTAATTTCTTTTTTCACAAAATGATGATTTGAAATGAGATGTCACCAATTTATTATTATCATCAACCTTCACATATCACAGAATTAGTGATACTACAAATGGTAGTCAATCTTTTGATTGTGCATTTTATAGTAAAATATTAAACAAGTCATAGCATATTTGTCGCAACTTTTCATTCCATTATCAGTCTTGTAATTATCTTTATCATAATAAATTCAACATTTATTTCCAAAATAGGTTAAAAAAAGTTTAAGGAATTTGTTTTTAAAAAATTATTTAGTTATAATTTCTTCATTCTCATTTTTATTGTTATGTTAAAATTTGGAATTTATATAATCAAGTCAATCCTAAATTTCATATACACCGTTTGAATACTCAACATTTTGAACAAGCTTGGGTTTCTTAAAATGGAATTTTGACACAGTTCCTCCAGGATTCAGCGCTTATCAGTTTCTTCAATTTATTTAGATAGAAATTTATACAAAAACGCCTTCGACAGCTCGCATTTATTTAGAAATTTTGTACAAAAATGCCTCAGACCGCACACTCAAAACTCCATCAAACAAAGATAAACCAGAATTCCAGTGAGCAAAACAGAACATAGCATACATTTAACAGTTATAAAATAGTAGCTGTTGGCTGCCATTGTTTCCCTTTTTCAACTTCTGTTCATATCTCCCAAGCATACATATTTCACCTGTGCATTAACATCGAGCATTAGTTATATAGCAAGCTACCTACAAGCAACAATAATTTTTAGAATATATTTGTTTATGTATAGAGATATGCAGTAAGATGAGTTATATAAGGTATCGCACTCACTTCAAGATATTCATCTATCCCGTACTTGGAACCTTCTCGTCCAAGACCAGACTGTTTTACACCACCAAATGGTGCCACCTGAATTGAAACAAATAAACAATAATTTATATCTAGAACAGTTGTGTATATTAATCGGTTAATAGATGCAAATATGACCCACCTCAGTTGAAATGATTCCTTCATTAACACCAACAAGTCCGTATTCGAGAGCTTCTGAGACACGCCATGTTCGTTGAACATTGTTTGTAAATATGTAAGCAGCTAACCCTGAATACGCACAATAAAGTATGTATTCTAATAAGTTGAACTGTATAATATTATTCTACGAGACGGTACATAATAAATTTTGAAAGAGTTTTTTATTGAGATTTGATTGATTAGGTTTGGTTGGCAGATAGTTATGAAGACTCACTAATTGAATAAAAGAAATGATAATAACTAATTTAAAAAGAAAATTGACCAGTTTATTCATTAGGATAGAACTACAGCTTGAAAAATGAACCTGCTTTGGTGTTGTTTGCCATGTGGATAGCTTCTTCCTCAGTTTTGAATCGCAAAATAGGTGCCACTGGTCCAAATACTTCCTCGCTGAGGTAATACAAATTTAATCACATCTCAAAAAACTAGACATATATATACAGTGACACAGTATAGCAGCAAAGTTGAAGTGGCAAACATGACATAGCATACACATGATGAAATTTAATTTTATCTTAAAAAGCTGCATATTCAACCTTCAATGTACACGAAGCATAGTAACTCAGGCACCAAATTGAATTTAAACACTTCACCACTTCCACAATGCAGTAAATGTACTTGTTAGAATTGGCAAGGATAATGACAGCATTCATGCAAATACAAGCTATACTCGGGATCCTAATATACTCCATCAGGATTGTTGAGCATACCCCAATAATCAGCACTGTTGTGCAGAATCCAATCAATTATCCCCAGTAAAATACTGAGAATTGAAGATACTTTTAACCAACTATCAAAGGATATATTACTATGGTTATCCCAATGCTTCAACTTAATAAGTAATTAACCTGAGAACCGATGTGGGAAAAACAAGGAAAGAATCGAAATAAACAAAAAAAAAAAACACTACTAATCTACAAATCCTCTTGCATTCCAACTCCTAAAGAATTATTATGACAGGTGTTTTTGCTACAAAAGATGAGAGAATAATTTATACTTCATTGAAATTTAATGCATGCTTAAGCCTAATTCTAGGCCAAGTTTCCTAGCAAACTAAGGCCTAAAAGGGCCCAAGGAAAGAGTGCTTGGTTTGGTCATCCCAATAAGAGAAAACAAGCATTAAGAAAAGAAGTCAACATCTGCAAAATAATCCTAGAAAATAAAAAGGTGTCCAAAGAGTTCTATTCAAAAGAATTCTACAGAATGTATTGCAATCCAAATCCTTAAAAATCGTGGTTACTAGCAGTTTTTGGAGCAAAAGGATAAAAACGATGTGGTTTATTGAAAATTAGCACACGGTTAAGCACTTGTAACCCAGTTTTTCCAGCAAACTAAAACCAGAAAAAGCCCAATGAAATTTGACCATGTTGGGCTATCAACTAATACAAAAGAAGCCCTAAACTGCTTATTTCAAGCAAATCCTACAAGAAAAAAGGTGCAGATGGAGTTTAAATTATCTTCATCTAAGCCTCTGAATAAATGAGGCAAAAAAATTGGAGATTTGCAGTCCCTGTTAATTAGTCAGTTTATGACAGCTCCCAGTCCATTTATCTTGCCGCAGTTTTTCGTATCATTAGTTATTTCAAGGAACTCTCTCAAGGGCATTCTATTTGCTAGATTTCTGAGACGGAATGTTATGTAACAAAATGCTGCAATCTCCAATGTTTTAATTTAGTTTTAAATTTCTGTTAATTTCAGTTAATGATTTTGTATTAATGAATCGCTGCATAGAAGGCCTGTCTAAAATGTACCGTTTTGGGGTGTTTTAACCATTTAGTGAAACGGTGCAGATTGAGGGCAGCATTTATTACAGCTGCCAGGTTGTTACTCAATCCGTTATGCAAAAATACAGTGGAAAATTCTTATCTATTCTCTCCATTTTCTCTCCTCTTCTCTTTCTCTTCTCTTCTCTGTAAAACCTTCTTCTCAATCCATTCTCTATTAAGGTATCAGAGCCACACGATCTTCATGGCCAACGTCGGAGTTACCACACGTTTGTAGAAGGAAAGAGCCAACTGCAAGCAGAGTTTTCTCAATTGGATGCCAAGCTCGATGCTCGTTTCAAGGAGATGCAACCTGAGGTTAGAGGTGGGGTTTGATCTGAGCTCCAATCTTTACTGGAACAATCCCTTGGGCAAACACCACCAGATAAGGGCAAGGGAGTTTTGGGAGAGCCCCCACCAGGGTTCCGTCCCAAAGAGTCTCTACTTATGTCTCTGTTTCAAATTTGGGACACTTGGGTATGGCTTCTCGAGCCAGCACCATTGACATGTCGGGCAAAGTTGTCAAGCTAGATTGTCCTCAGTTTGATGAGGAAGATTTTAGAAGATGGTGGTCAAAACTAGAGCAGTTTTTTGAAGCTAAATCATTACCCGGCCATGCTAAAGTACGAGTGGTGATGTTGCATCTGGAAGGGAAGGCACTCAACTAGCATCACTTTTTCACTCAAAGGTAGGAAGGGATTCATCAGTTGACATGGGACATATATGCTAGGGGTTTATAGGAGCATTTTGGATCCAGCACATTTTTGGATCTGATGGCTAAACTGGTCTCACAAACAAAAAGGGACTGTTGAGCAATACCATGATATATTTGTAAGTCTTCTCAATCAGTTACACTTACCTGAAAGATATGCTTTGAATATCTTCATAAGTAATCTTAAAAGTGAGATTGGTCAGTATTTAAGGCTTGTCAAACCTCAAACGTTGGTGGAAGGGTGCCAGATAGCTAGACAGGTCAAGAGTACTATGTTTAGCACATACAAAAAGCATAATGTGGTCGGGGGTGGAGGTTCCACTAAACCTCTTTTCTTTGAGTGTTAAAAGTTCTACTTCTGTTCAATCCCCAATGGATGTTGGAAAAGCTCTCTACAAATTTCAGTCCTACAAAGTCACTGTCACAAGCTGAGTTGAAGAAAAGGAAAAAAAAAATGCCTATGTTTCTGGTGTGCCTCCAAATATACACCAAGTCATAAGTGCATTAGGTCCCATTTGTACCCTTGGTAGAGACTTCTTTGGAATCAGAAGGTGATGCTAAGACTTAGCCAATAGAGGTTTTTCAAGACTGCCTTAAGCAATTAGAGACAGTGGATCAAGACATTGAACCAACTTCACCCATTCCATCCATACATGCTCTCAAAGGATCCCAAGGTATGTAAGTTAGTGTTATGGGAGTCTCAAGGGCATCAATTTGAAACTGATTTCATGGTTTTATCAGTCAAGGGGTGTGATCTGGTACTTGGAATTCAATGGTTACTTTCAGGTTGTATGGAATTTTGGTGCTCTCACTATGCAATTTGAGTATCAAGGGCACTTATGCAATCTGCAAGGGATACTACCAAGGGGTCTACAGCTACTGTCAGGTTCCCAGATGTCTAAATGTCACAATATGATAGAACAAGGACCAAGTCCCATGCGATTAACCTCATATAGCCAAATATTAGTTGCCATGTCCTCATCACATTGTCAAGAACTGGAACAACTGTTACTCGAGTTTGAGGATGTCTTCCAAATGCCAAATGAACTAACCCCTCACAGATTACATGATCATAGGATTCCATTGGTGGATGAAACTTAGGTTATAAAGGCAAGACCTTATAGGTACCTTCCACTTCAAAAAGCAAAAGTTGAAAGGCTCGTCAGTGAGATTGTTGGAATTCCTAAGATTAAGGACAGAAAACTTACCTTATTACTAGGAGTTCCCTTGTAAATAGAAACTAATCTCAATCACTGATTCTTAGGAAGTTACTATTTTTTAGGAATTGTTTTCCTTGTTTGTGTGAATTCCTCTCTTTATAGGTGTAAACTAATTAGCAGAATGAATATAATCTTTTTCTAAGTTTCTTCATGGTCTCAGAGCTTTAGGATTCATTCGATCCTGCTCATTCGTCTCTAATCTCCCTTTCTAAAAATCCTTCCAGTTTAGTCCTCCTCCCATGGGTGACTTCAATGAAACTCTGTCTGAAACTGAAACTTCACAAATAATTCAGAATGTCAATCAGGGAATCAATCAAGGTGAACTTAATTCCTCCCTTATAATCACCAATCATCGGCTAGATGGGAAGAACTTCTTGCAATGGTTTCAATCGGTCCTTATGGTGATTTGTGGTCGTGGCAAATTAGGATACATCAATGGAGAAATTCCACGACCAACCATAGCTGACCTGACTTATGCCACTTGGGAACTCAACAACTCGATTGTAATGGCTTGGCTAATTAATTCGATGGAAGGCCATATAAGTCGCACCTACCTCTTTTTCAAAACTGCAAAAGACGTGGGATGCAGTCAAAGAAAACTACTCGGATCTTAGAAACGCCTCCCAAGTATTTGAGATCAAGCTTAAGTTAAAGGATATCCGACAAGGGACACTCGAAGTAACTCACTACTACAACAATCTGAAAATTTTGTGGCAGGAACTGGATAGGTACTATGAGGCAGATTGGGGTAAAGGCTTGGAACACACCAAGTTTATGACTCACCTCAACAATGAACGTCTTTATGAGTTTCTAGCAGGACTGAACCGTGAGTTAGATGAGGTCCGTGGCTGAATTCTAGGCAGATCACCTCTACCAACCATCGATGAAGCATTTGCAGAAGTTAGAAGAGAAGAAAAGCGCCATCTTGTCATGATGGGAGACTCAAAGGAACCTAAACATGTGACAACTCTTGGCAATCGGTCTACTAAGACCTCTGCCCTCATCTCCAGAGGTCCATAGCCACAAAAACCACGTGCTGGAAATGATTCTGGATCAACCAGGCCATAATGTAACCACTGCAACCGTGTTGGTTATACAAAGGAAAAGTGCTTCAAACTCCATTGCTATCCTGAAAAAAAACAGAAGGATAATGAGACTGCCCTGTTATCCTCCACTACTGCAGATGATGTTTTCGATGTTCGCCTAACCAAAACCCAACTTGAGACTCTCCATAAGATGCTTGGTACTTCCACTGCTCATGGATCTCTAGCCACCCAAGGTACTGCCCTCAATATTGCCTTTGAATCAAATAATCAATCCTCTTGGATACTCGATTGGTGCCTCCGATCACATGACGTAACTCCACTTTGTTTCACACCTACACCCTTGTCATGACAAGTCCGAATCCGCATAGTGATGGTTCTTACTCACCGTGGTGGAGTAGGAGAAGTACAAATAACAGAGAATTTTTCTCTCGATAAAGTCCTACATGTCCCAAACTTGTCTTGCAATTTACTTTCAATCAGTAAACTTACTAAGGATGAAAAACTTCTTACTGAATTTTCTGCAATTGGTTGTGTGATACAAGAACAGAAATCGGGGAGAATGATTGGCACTGCTAAAGTTGATGATGGACTATATGTTTGGAATAAAGATAGCACACAAGGAGGATTGGCTCTATCCACTTCAAAAGAGGACACGATTATTTTATGGCACCGTAGGTTAGGGCATCCAAACTTTTTGTATTTGAAGAAACATCTTCCGCTGTTATTTCGAAATAAAAGTATTAATTCCTTGAAGTGTGAAATTTGCCAATTATCCAAACATACCCGTGTGCCATACCCATTAAAACTATATATCCAGTCCCAACCATTTTCATTAATCCACAGTGACCTATGGGGAGCCAGCCGAGTGAAAAATATTACAGGGGCTAGGTGGTTTATAACATTCATTGATGATCACACTATGGTATGTTAGGTCTATCTCCTCAAAGAAAAATCTGAAGCACCCAAAGTATTCCAAAATTTTCACTTAATGGTTCGAACCCAGTTCAACTCTACCATACATACTCTCCACACTGACAATGGGAGAGAATACTTTTAACTCTATCCTAAGCCCATACCTTTCTGACCAAGGCATCATACACCAAAGCTCTTGTCCTGACACTCCTCAACAAAACGGGATCTCCGAGAGAAAAAATCGACATTTCCTTCTGTTGGTCGAGCCATAATGTTCACCATGAATGTTCCAAAATACTTGTGTGGAGAGGCTGTCCTCACTGCCTGCTATCTCATAAACCGAATGCCATCAAAAGTCCTCAATTTCCAAACACCTCTAAATACCCTTCTAAAGTCCTTTCCTCTATTGCGTGTTCCTAGTCTTCCAGCCAAAATATTCGGTTGCAAAGTTTTTGTCCATAACCATCAACCAAATCAATCCAAACTTGATCCTCGAGCCCACACCTGCATCTTCATTGGATATTCCCCCACACAAAAAGGCTATAAGTGTTACTCACCAACCTTGCGCCGAATGTTTGTCTTTCGAGATGTTACCTTCTTTGAAAATGAACCATACTTTGCAGCATCTCATCTTCAGGGGGAGACTTTCAATGAAGATGAGACCCTTAATACTCTCCTCATTATACCTCATGATCCTACAACTACTATCACAAGCAAGCCTAACAACCAAGGTGCTATGGTAATCCCAGATTTAGAGACTGTTTCCCCTGTGCAACAAGAAATTAGCCCGATCATTCCCAATAACAATACCACCACCGAAGTACAACAGCCCCCTAATCAAGGAAAACAGCAAAAACAAGTTCCCGAAATATAGGTTTACTCTCGACGGAATCGTTCTCCTAAAACTAATACAGCAATGCCAATTGCATCCCCAACCGAGGACTGTTCTGAAACAGAAGTCTCACCTCCATCACCATCCATCTATGGGCACAAGGAGCTGCACTCAACACCCTATTTCTCGATTTGAATCCTATGGAAATTTATCTAAGTCTTACAAAGCTTTTGTGACTAATGTTGATTCTGTAAAAACTCCAAAAAATATAGAAGAGGCTCTTGAATCAGCTGAGTGGAGACAACTATGATGGAAGAAATGAAAGCCCTCAAAAACAATGAAACATGGGAAGTCTCGGATCTACCTAAAGGAAAAAAAAACAGTAGGATGCAAATGGATCTTCACTATGAAATTTAAACCCGATGGCCGTATTGACCGATACAAGGCTCGACTTGTGGCTAAGGGCTTTACTCAAACTTATGGTCTTGACTACGACGAGACATTTGCACCAATTGCCAAGCTAAACACCATTCGACTCCTCCTATCTCTTGCTGCCAACCTTGATTGGCACTTGACTCAATTGGATGTAAAAAATGCTTTCCTCAACAAAGAATTAAGTGAGGAAGTGTACATGGATTTTCCACCCGGGTTTGAAGAAAGCAAGGGCCAAGTGTGTAAGTTGAAGAAGTCCTTATATGGGCTGAAACAATCTCCACGGGCGTGGTTCACCGATTTGCAAAAGCTATGACCAGCAGAAATTACATTCAAGGCGGTGACCACACCATGTTCTACAAGCACTCGAAAAAGGAAAATGCTGCATCCTCATCGTTTATGTGGACGATATAATATTAACCAGGAGATGACTCAAGCGAAATTGTGAGGTTGAAAGAATTCCTTGGTACAGAGTTCGAGCTTAAAGACTTGGGGAATCTTAAATACTTTCTTGGTATGGAGGTAGCAAGGTCCCAAACAGTATTTCCATCTCCCAAAGGAAATATGTTCTTGATTCTTGTCGAGTTGGTTTGATGGGCTGCAAACCAGCCGAAACTCCTATGGAATTTAACCTTAAATTGGGAACTGACGAGGATGGAGAAGGAATCGACAAGGGAAGATATCAACGACTAGTAAGAAGACTCGTCTACCTATCTCACACCCGTCCAGACATAGCCTTCAGTGTAAGTGTTATCAATCAGTACATGCATGCCCCGAGAGAGAAGCACCTGGAAGCTGCATATAGAATATTAAGGTATCTGAAAGGGACTCTGGTAAAGGCACGCATTTCAAGAAAAGCGCCAACGAATGTGAAGTCTACACCGATGCGGTCAGGCGGGTTCTGATAACGATAGGCGCTCTACAAGTGGCTATTGTAGTTATGTTTGGGGTAACCTCGTGATGTGGAGAAGCAAAAAACAGTCTGTTGTAGCACGCAGCAGTGTAAAGGCAGAATATCAAGCACTATCTCATGGTATATGCGAAGGAGTTTGGATACAAAGACTTATGGGGAACTAAAAGTGCCTTACACCAAGCCTATGAAGATGTCTTGTGACAACCAAGCAATTGTCAAGATAGCACATAATCACATGCATCATGATCACACCAAACATGTGGAAATAGATCGCCACTTTATAAAAGAAAAATACACTCGGGAGAAGTGTGCATCACCTACCTACCTACTAGACAACAAGTTGCGACGTATTAACTAAAAGTTTGAGCGAAACATGTTTGAAGAACTTATTGGCAAGTGGGTTTGATAAACATCTACACTCCGACTTGAGGGGAGTGTTGGAATTCCTAAGATTAAGGACGAAAACTTACCTTATTACTAGGAGTTCCCTTGTAAATAGAAACTAATCTCAGTCACTGATTTTTAGGAAGTTACTATTTTTTAGGGATTGTTTTCCTTGTTTGTGTGAATTCCTCTCTTTATAGGTGTAAACTAATTAGCAGAATGAATATAAGCTTTTTCTAAGTTTCTTCAGAGATGCTAGAAGCTGGGGTGATCAGGGATAGCAATAGCCCTTTTTCTTCATGCATTGTGATGGTAAAAAGGAAGAATGGAAGCTGGAGGTTGTGTATAGACTACAGACAGCTCAACTAGCTCACCATCAAGGACCAATCCCTTATTCCCATCATTGAGGAGCTTTTAGTTGAACTTGGAGCAGCCACACATTTTTCTAGATTGGACTTTAGGTCTAGTTACCAATGCTCCCTCTAGTTTTCAGTCTTTGATGAACACATTCAAGAAACTTCTCAGAAAATCAGTATTAGTGTTCTTCGATGATATCCTTGTATGCTCCAGAGGTTAGGATGAGCACCTGAAGAATGTGAGAAAAGTTTTATAGGTATTAAGGAGTAACCAGCTATTTGCTAAGTTGAGCAAATGTAGTTTTGGCACAACTCGAATAGAATACTTCATATCATTTAGCAAGGCACATTATCCATGGATGAATCCAAGGTTGAGGGAGTTCTGAAATGGCCTATACCACAAATTGTCAAGGACTTGAGAAGGTTCCTTGATTTACTAGGGTATTACAGAAGATTTATCAAGCATTATGGGGTTATGGCTAGACCTTTAACTGCACTGTTGAAAAAGGATGTCAAGTGGCAATGGAATGAAAAGGTTCAAACAGCTTTTGACCAACTAAAGCAAGCAATTTGCTAAGCACCAATGTTAGTACTTCTAAACTTTCAAGAGGAGTTTTGTGTGGATATTGATGCATGTGACTATGGGATTGGGACAGGGTTACATCAAAAAGGCAAACCAATAGCATTTTTCAATAAGGGTTTGAGAGTTAGGCACCAAGCTCTATCCATTTATGAAAAAGAAATGCTAATTGTATTACTAGCAGTTAAAAAGTGCCATTCTTACCTTGTTGGGAGACACTTTCTGATAAAAACAGATCATCAAAACCTTAGATTTTTATCTGATGACAGGCTATCACACCTTACCAGTATAAGTGGGTAGCAAAAATGTTGGGTTATGACTATTCTATCTCTTATAGGAAGGGAACCTTGAATACCGTGGAAGATGCCTTATCTAGGAGACCACATGAGGATGAAGGACAGTTGCTTCAATGCGTAGCTAGTACCCTTTGGTCTGAATTGTCGACTGAAATTGTTGATTTAAGGTTGTTAGACACTAAAATACAATAGTTGGTCTAGGAGGTACAAGCCAAACAAACACTCAAAATACACTTAGGATGGTGTAGTGTTAAGGAGAAAGGGCAAGGTTGTGGTAGGGAATAATCTAACCTCAAAAGGAATCTCTTTAACTATTTCCATGCTGGTCTAGTAGGTGATCACTCTAGGGTCCATGTTACAAAGGCATAGGTTGTCTAGCCTGCTATATTGGAAGGGGTTATTTAAAGATGTAAAGCATTGGGTTAGAGAATGTTCTATATGCCAAAGGTCTAGGGCAGACCTATCAGCATATCCTGGCCTTCTCCAACCCCTCCCTATTCTTGAATGAGCTTGGGTTGCTGTTAGTACGGATTTTATTGAAGGCTTACCAACTTCTAAAGGAAAAAGCACCATATTGGTTGTGGTTGATAGATTAACCAAGTATGGTGACTTCTTAACTCTCTTTCAGCCCTTCAATACAGTACATGTAGCCCAGGAGTTCTTGACTCAAGTTTACAAATTGCATGGAGTTCCTGAGCCCATTGTGTCTGATCGAGACAAGATATTTATTAGCACCTTTTGGTAGAAGCTATTCAAACAGATAGGAACCAAGTTGCAATTGTCCACTGCATACCATCCACAGATAGATGGTCAAACAGAAGCTTTGAATAGGTGTTTGGAAGGTTATTTGAGGTGCATGATAGGTGAGAAGCCGAGTGAGTAGGTTAGTTGGCTCCCTCTAACAAAATGGTGGTACAACACCACAGACTAATTTGCTATACAGACCACTCCTTATGAAAGACTCTATGGCCAAGGACCTCTACTGCATCAACCCTATTTGGCTGGTACTTTACAAATGGCAATTATGGACAGAAGCTTGCAGCAAAGGGAGGAAGCTCGACAGTTGCTCACGTTCCACTTAAAGAGGCTCAAGAAAGTATGAAACAACTTGCTAACTGAAGGCGATGTGACAGAGAGTTTAATATAGGAGACCTTGTCTATTTGAGGTTGCAACCCTATCGACTACATTCTCTAAGGAGGGTGGTGAACCAGAAATTGTCGCCCAAATACTATGGACCCTACCCTGTAGAAGCTAGAGTTGGACAAGTAGTCTACAAATTGACCTTGCCAGCAAGATCAAGGCTCCATTCTACCTTCCATGTATCGCAGCTACAGGAATACATTGGTAATGTTCCTAGCTCACCTATGCTACCTTTAGTGGGACCTGATGGAGAACTTCCAAAAGTACCAATGAAGATTTTGGACAGACGTTTGGTCAAAAGAGGGAATCAAGCTACAACATAAATCCTCATAGAATGGGCCAATATTTTTTCTAAGGACTCTAAATGGGAGAACTTCAATGATTTTTGCCGAGAGTATCCAATATTTGATCCTTGAGGACAAGGATAGTGTTCGAGGAGGAGTAGTTGTTATGGAACATGTTGTAGTCTACAACATTTTAATTTAGTTTCAAATTTCTATTAATTTCAGTCAGTGATTTTATATTAATAAAACGCTACGTAGAAGGCCCGTCTAAAACGTATCATTTTGGGATGCTTTTAACCATTTAGTGAATGGTGCGGATTGAGGGCAACATTTATGACAACAGGCAAGTTGTTACTCGATCTGTTATTACTTCCTATTTAGCACCTATTAGGCTGAAAGGACGATTATGCAAAAAAAACAGTTGAAAATTCTTATCTATTCTCTCCGTTTTCTCTTCTCTTCTCTGTAAAACCTTCTTCTCGATCCATTCTTTATCAAGGAATTCATGAACAATAGGTGACAAGTATCAATTTAGTAAATATATGATAAAGAAGAGGAAACCTCGATTACCCAATTACTTAACAAAATAATCATGTTGAAATACATTGCTACTAGTTAGAAATCTTTCTTTAAAAAAAATGAAAGCAAAAGAACTTATGTTAGCTTTCTCACAACTAAATAGAAGTTTATGTTTTGATAAGCCTTAATATAACATTTAGTACTTGAACTTACAGTTTTTCCTAAATTAGTATCTAAGCTTTTATTTACCTAATTTGGTACCTAGATTTGATACATTTTCACTAATTTGGTTCCTAAACTTTTTTGGTCTAATTTGGTACATAAATTTTTCAAACATTATACAAATTACGTCAATATATTAACAATGTAATTTATTTTATGAGGTGACAAAAATAATCACTATATGACCAATATGTGATAGATGACATGAAATTTCTTTTTGTATTCCAAATATTCAATTAATTTTAGTTATTTTTTAAAATTTAACATAATCAATTTTTTTTTATTTTTGGTTTTAAAACTTTTTTTTCAATATCCATTCATTAAGCATAGCTTGAAGCACAATATTTGAACATAGATTTCCTTTTATATTGATGATATTTTTGTCGAATTGAGGGCTTGGTGAAGACTAGGCCATAGTTCTAAGCATGCGGTCCCTCTTAAACTACCAATAATAGTCAAAATAATCTCAACCCCAATGAAGAGTGAACTTTGAGCATATTATTTAGTGAAACAGAAAAAACTCCAAAAAAGCGCAATCATTCCTACATTAAATTTCTATGTCATCTGCCACATATCGATCATACATTAGCTATTTTTGTCCCCTCATAGAAAAGCTTAGGTACCAAATTAGGAAATAGCATAAGTTCAAGTACCAAATTAGGAAAAAGTGCCAAGTTCAAGTATCGAATTGGACAAAAAAAAAAACCTTGGGTACCAAATTAGGGAAAATGTCAAATTTAGGTACCAAATGTTATATTAGATCTTTTAACTAACACATTAAATAAGGGAGTTAGCGAAGCCAAAGTCTCAATAATCACCATAGAGTAAATTGTGAACCCCACAAGACTAGAACTTTGTCTAAATTTTGACAAGCATAAAGCTTTTGGCAATGTAGAAGCAAGGCATAAAGACAAATCCATTACCTCTAAAACTCCACAACCCCCCCCCCCCCCAAACCTTTAAAAAAGAAAAGCAATCTTGAAAGGAAAGAGAATAAAGGCTGTTAGGAAACATTCCTTGAATTTTCCTTAAAAGGAACTCCTTAACTTTTTTCACTTCAACCAAACTTGAGAAAATGGTTTCTAGAATTTCGCTTTCCTTTCCTTCCAATTTCCTTTAGAGCAAAAAAAAAAAAAAAAAAAGGAAAAAAGAAAATACTAAGGCTGCCAAAGAAGGCAATGAGGCATATTACTAGAGGAAGATGAACCACAAGAAGCCAAGGCATTATAAATAAATAAGAAACGATGAAGAAGAAAGAAGCCTATACTACAATTCAAAG
Source organism: Gossypium arboreum (assembly GCF_025698485.1). Taxonomy (NCBI): domain Eukaryota; kingdom Viridiplantae; phylum Streptophyta; class Magnoliopsida; order Malvales; family Malvaceae; genus Gossypium; species Gossypium arboreum. Next base: position 103,799,693 of record NC_069070.1, on the reverse strand, counting down.
TAAAATCTCCTTGAACAGTGCTCATTGATAAACAAATTAAAAGCATCATCCATGGGTTTTTGATTTCTTAACCAAAAGTGCAAGGCTGAAGGTAAAACATAAAAGAAGGTACGTAGGTATGTAGGTACATAAGTGTATATGTATGCATGTAACTTAGTACATTTTTTCTTGTTCTAATTTGGATTGAAGGCATATAAAATGGCTATACTTAACATTAATTTCCACTTATAGGAAGCAATAAACTCATTTAAATTCTTCTTAAGATTTTTCCATCTTAGAAAACAAAAACATGGAAATTATAATTTTCCCCAAACATTTGTTTAAATTATTTAATAGTATGGCTTAGGCAAAGCATTTATACTAGGGTCAGACCATATATAATACTATCCAGCATAAAGCATGAAAGTAGCTACAATCATGTCATATTTAGTAACAAATAAGAAATAACATGTCTTTGAGGACGTACCTAGCCAATAGCATCTCACTCTTGACATCAGTAACAATTGTGGGCTCATAGAAAGTCATTCCAAGGCTATGTCTTTTACCACCAAGAAGGACTTTTGCTCCCTTTCAAAAAATAATTATCAGAGATGAGATAATTAAGTATTAACAGAAAAATATTCTCTTGGCAGTCACAGCGCCTCACGGGCAGTGATAAAACATAGCAACATTTACCAAAAGAGGGAAGGAGTGGTAGGGGCAGAACTGAGGAGACACTAGAGTTCATGCTTATTTAATCAAATATTAAAACTAAATATGCAGCATCAGGTAGTTAAATGTTTGCAAATACAGATGCATCACCATTCCTAGCTACAATGAGATGATTTTGGCGTGATCTGAAAGAATTGCAACTCCTAATAATACAAAAGTCATATCTCAACCCCTTGTCACATGCATATTATTCAACATCTGATCAGCAAATCCAGAGTAGGATACTATGACAACTAGTAGCAGACTGCTGTAACATACATTCCAAAGCAGTAAGCAACAAAAATATAAGAATGAGCATGAGACACATAAGAATGTTTTTCCTGAAGTTTCATTGCATTCATATTAAGGCAACAAAAACCTTTAACATTAAGCTGATCTAAATTCCACGGTGTATTATCTAACATATTTTGATTCTTAATCTAGGGTTTTTAGGAGCATGGGATTTTAATCATATGGGTTTTGGGCCGAAAAACCGAAGGGAAGGAAATAAAACTTGAAAAATAGTGAAATTTAGAAACCTTTAGAGGCCTAAACCAATTTCAACCAAAAAATAGGAAAATTTTTGGTAACTTCTGCTATTTTCCTCCTCAAATTTATTTACTTAACTGAATACTTTGAGTTATCCATCATTATAGTGAATAAATGATCAAGCACAGTTATTTGAACCATACAAGACAATGACTTATTCCATGTTTTGGATATTAGATCTGATGGTTCAACCACTGATTCATTCAAGTCAATGTTGGATTCATAAAAATATTTTAAAATGTTGTGATAGTAATCTTAAGGATTAATGTATCGTGATTCTAGGGATTGATTAGCACAAAATTAAGATAAATAGGCTATGTAATCTTTACCTTTTCTTCATTATATATTTGACTATTAGTATTAATAGGTTTTGGATTAGGTTGTACAATTAAGTTGAATAATTTTAAGAGTATAAATTTCCCTTTTCCTATCTATTTTCCTTCTTTTTTCTCCATCTTTTTCACAGCTGTTACAGCCAAACAGTAGCTCAAAGTAGCAGCCCCTCTTCTTTCTTCTCATTCTCTTCTTCTTCTCTCAATTTCACATGGCATCAAAGCCTACCAATTCTCACCACCCCTTTTGCCCAGCTTCAATCGACCCTGCGGCTGAAAGCCCATCGCCGAAAACCGGACATGTGGCAAGCTTTTGCCTTTCTCCCACGTGCCGGTGCATGAGCGCGTGTGAGACCCTTTCTAGCCACCGTTCATTGCCATGGATCTTCGTCAACGTGCACTCCTCTCTGGACCACAATGGATCCATCAAGTTAAACCTTTGTTCTCTTCAATTTCTAGTTCTCTAGCAATTACTATTGTCAAACTTCAAGGTGGCAATAATTATATTTCATGGGCGGCTTCAGTTGAACTTTGGTTTACAGGACAAGGTTTCAAGGATCACTTAGAAGATGTTGATCAAATTGATGAAAAGAATAAAGATACCTGGGCCAAAATTGCATTCGCTTGAGCCAAAGCTACTCACTTTGTTTCAGTCTTGCAAAACTTATTACAAAGTGTGGGCTAAGGCTAAGAATCTGCACACTAGTGGTATTCGACAAATTTATAAAGTTGTCTAAAATCTCATTAATCTACAACAAAATTAGTAGGATATGGCAAACTACTAGGGTCAGGTCGAAACCACATAGGATGAGTTTAATGTTCTCACGACGCTTTCTGAAAGTGTTATTGATCAGGAGCAGCAATGGAACAAATTTTTTATGGTACTTGCTTTGATAAAACTGCAAAAAGATGCAGCCTCAGTTCAAGACCAAATCCTTGCCAGCCCAACCATTCCTACCCTTGACAATGTGACGGCTCTATTGCTCTGAATCTCCTCAAACCAAACCCAAGTTGAGGCAGAATCCTCTGTGCTAGCAATACAAAACCCGGCCAACGAGGAGATAACTGAAGAGGAAGAGGATCTCGACCTAATTGTATGTATTGTGAAAAAAGTGGCGACATACGTGATACATATTGAGCTCTACATGGCCGACCTTCTCATAATATTCAGCCCATTGTTCATTTAGCCTACGTTCAACGAGATGGACTTCTTTTGCTTAGAATTGCTCAAGGGGCCAAATTATGATGAATATTGTATTGTAAAAAATGTGGCCACATACATGATACATGTTGGGCTCTACATGGCCAACATTCTCATAATATTCAGCCCATTGTTCATTTAGCCTAGGTTTAAGGAGATGGACTTCTTCCACTTACAATTGCTCAAGAGGCCAAATTATGATGAATATTTACAATATCAAGTTTCCAAGCAACAATCTTCAACCATTCTTAATACTACACCTTCAAAACCCCCCTTTAGGTCTACTCCAGACAATCCACTATACATCCTCCTAATAATCCTCCTGCAAGTACTGAATAAGTGTGTAATCCAAGTGATTCATCTCCTCAACTACCATATTCTCCATCTTCGGTCATGCCTCAAGTAGAACTTCAAAAAGGTATATGTTCTTTTCGTAATCCTTATCCTATTTACAATTTTTTGAGTTGTCATCAATTATCACCCTCATATTATGCTTTCACCTCATCTTTATCCAATGTATCCATTGCTAAGACTCCTAGTGCAACAAAGGCGAATATTGGATCGCAACAAGCTATGGCGAAAGAGATTAACACCCTTCATGCTAATCATACTTGGGATCTTGCTCCCTTACCACCAGACAAAACTATTATTACTTGTCGATGGGTGTACACAGTTAAAATTTATTCTAATGGAAAGATAAAATGGCTAAAAACCCGTTTGGTTGCACGAAGTTATACACTAATTCCTAGTCTCAATTATAGAAAGATTGTCTCTCTGATTGCTAAAATTGCTTCGGTTCGATTACTAATTCTCTCACTACAATGAATTATTAGAATTTTTATCAATTTGATATTGAGAATGCATTTCTTCATGGCCATTTAAATGAAGAAGTCTATATGGAGCAACCATCAGGTTTTGTTGCTCATTGTTGCTCAGGGGAAGTCTAGGTTAGTGTGTCAACTACGAAAATCTCTTTATGGCTTGAAACAACCTCCCAAGGCTTGGTTCGAGCACTTCAGTGTTGTTATTCAAGAGTTTCGAATGAAAGTGAAGTAGACCATTCAGTCTTCTATCGTCACAATAGTCACGACAAGTGCATCTATCTAGTTGTATATATGGATTACATTGCTATTACAGGAGAGATAATCATAAAAGCATTTCACACCTCAAGCAACACCTTCTCAATCATTTCCAGACAAAAGACTGGGGAAAGTTGAAATACTTTCTTGGCATTGAAGTGGCTCAATCAAAAATAGCCATCACTATCTCTTAGAGAAAAAATGCTTTGGATATTCTAGAGGGAACAGCAATGTTAGATTGTAAACCTATGGAAACGCCTATAGATCCTAATATCAAGCTTGCTCCAAATTAAAGGAAGCCTCTAAAAGATTCTAGCCAATACCGAAGGTTGGTTAGGAAACTTAATTACCTAGCCATCACTCAACCAAACATCTCCTTTGCAATGAGTGTGGTTAGTCAATTCCTTCAGAATCCGTGTGATAGTCACTGAGATGCGGCAATATCATAAGAGTAAGAAACAAGGTCAAATTGTATCCAGATGTTGATTGGGCAAAATCTACTTCAGATAGACGGTCCACTTCAGGATATTGTGTTCTCTTTGGAGGTAATCTAATATCATGGAAGGGTAAGAAAGAAGATGTTGTGGCACAACCAAGTGTAGAGGCAGAATATCGAGCAATGGCCTTAGTTACTAGAAAGCTAATTTGGTTAAAACAATTGCTTTAAGAAATGAAACGGGAAACTATAATCTCAATGAAGTTAATATGTGAAAATCAAGCAACACTTCAATACAACTCGAATCCAATGTTTCGCGAGAGACAAAAACACATAGAGATTGATTGTCATTTTGTGAGACAAAAGATCGAGTCTAGATGCATTGCTACCAGTTTTATTAAATCAAATGATCAGCTAACAAGTGTTTTAACTAAGGCTCTCAGGAACCCTTAGATCGAGTACAAATGTAACAAGCTATGAGATTCAGACTGGTATGCTCCAGCTTGAGGGGGAATGTTGAGATAGTAATCTTAAGGATTTAATGTATCATGATTCCACAGATCGATTATCACAAAATTGGGATGTAAATAGGTTGTATAATCTTTGCCTTTTCTTCTTTTTATATTTGACTATTTGTATAAATAGGTTATGTAGTAGGTTGTATAATTAAGTTGAATAATTTTCAGAATACCAATTTCCCTTTTCCTCTCTTTTTCCCCTCTCTTCCTCCATCTTTTTATTGGCTGTTATGGCCAAACAGTAGCCCACAGCAACAGCCCCTCTTTCTTCTCATTCTCTTATTCTCTCAATTTCATATAAAATATTAAAAAAAAAAAAGATTATCTAAATAATTTTAGAATCTGTATAAACTAAAATTGTTCATTACCATTTTACAAGATTAGAAAAGAAAACAAATCCCTTTACAAAGAAATTTGACTTTTCATTTTTTTTATAATGTATGTTTGCTTTCACTTTTAAATGTTGAAATAGCTTTACAAGAATATTTTTTGCTTTTGAAAATATGAAAGAATCAAGTGTTAGCATCCTTGGATCAATTGCATAAATGTTCCAATTCAAGAACCACCCAAGTCAAAGCTCATCAGACTGCTCCAGTTCTAATAAATACAGTTTAGAGACCCATCACATCTGTGTATATAATCTTTTAAGCATTATATTCTTCTCTTATTTTTGTTTTTTCTTCTTTATTTACTCTTCTTTTTAATTAAAGACTTTCTTTGGAAACTTTAAAACAATTTGTACAAAAATAATCAAATATAAAAATTATCATCTTATGCTTTTAAAAGTTAAAACTGAAAATATATTTAACTGTGTAAAAAGGATAACTAATAAAATAAATTATACCAAACTTAACCCTGTGAAAGCCATAGGCAATCAATTGCTATAGTTTTAATTGGTATTTTTCTAGATGTTTCATGTCTAATCTTAATTCCTAACATGTTGCAGCAATAAGTTAAGAGATTAAACTATGTAAGTACTGATTAAGAATACACATATATAAAAAACTAATTAAGAAGAAAACAAGTGTAATGAAAATGAGCACGAAAAACTATAACTATGAATTAAAAGGGAACTAATAAGCATAAAGAAAATTGATGGCTAAATGCTACAAACTAGTCTTACGCCAATCAGACAAGACTTTACTGAGCACAAAAATGCATCTAGATTTTTAATTTTATTTTTTAAACTGTGATTTTGAAAATATTTAAATTTTAATTAAATTTACTATAAAGAATGCCATTAATGAACAAATTAATCAACTCATACATCATCTAGCACCTAATGCCCTTAATGAACAAATTAATCAACTCATACATCATCTAGCACCTACCCAGTACCCATGTACCATTTTCCAGCTTTAACATTCGTCTGATTAAAGTGGTTAAAATACACATTCTTAGTTAATGCAAATATAGAATATTATATATATATATATAACCTAACAATTCTATCAAAGAATTAGAACATGCAATACAGTCTGTAGCTTCTCTAAGGTGGTTTTTGGGAACTTGGATTTCAAAAATAGAATAACTTGTTTGACAAACACACAAGTGCAAAATTCATGATTATTATTAAAGTTCATGGATGTGTAGGATGCCTATTGAGTAGAGAATTTGGAATCCCTATACAAATTTAAGAATTTGAAATTCATGTTTTTAGACCTTTCAAATTTATAATAATGCTGAACCTCAACTAATTTACATATGATATAAGCATATATTTTTCACAATTTATAGAGCAAATGAAATCCAAATCCATATCTTCAAATTCATGTTCCCAAACATAACATAAAATAACTGGCAGTCAGAGTTAGACAGGACAGGTAAAAATTCAAACCTTTGACATCGCATCTTGAATGAATGTCTCAACCTGTGAAAAAGAAAAGAAAAATCCAAAGCTAAAAGATCATAAGAAATCCACTAAAAATAAAAGAATCATAGATAAGTTAATTGATAAAAACTGGAAAAGGAAGCAAAGTAACCTTTTGCACTGCAGCTTCATTAATTAGTGGACCCTACATAGGTAAGTATAGTAAAACAAAATTATTATCTTTAAGCTAAATTCACTTGTTAGACTTAATTAAAAGAAAAAGCTCCGAGCAACTTAGCATTATTACCAACATAACTGCATATCTTTACAAATCTTATGATTTGTTTACAATACCTCGAGAAAAAAGTTCAATACAATTTTCCATAAAATATTATCCTTATAAACTAAAGACTGAGAAACATAAAATGCATAGGCTCACCACGTATAAATGTAAAGACCAATTTGGCAACAACAATTAATATATGAACCACAAATGCATGGCTTAGGCTAACTACCTGGACCACCCCTTCAGTGAAGCCATCTCCAACTTGCAGCTTCTGGACAGCTTTTGAAAAAGCCTCTGCAAACTTCTCATAAATACCTGAAACAAAAGGTAAATAAAAATTAAAGCAACTATATCTTCTTGTTTTAGAATATCCTTGTATAATTAAGGAAAATACTGGCCTGTGGGTTTACAACTCAACTGCTCACATATCAGAAGTACAAAAGGAAACAATGTTATTTGTTTGTTTTCAAAAGGAAATAATAAGTATAATAATAAGTATTCCACTATATATATTTTAATTGAAATGTTAACAGAAGCTATATTTATTAGTCATTTTTTAAAATATAAATTCTTGATACTAAATGTACTTTTATCATTTTTATTCTGTAGAAAAAAAATTACTAAATTTTCATTTGGCTAATAAATAGAAATTAGAAAAAAAATCCTCAGACATGACAACAGCAAATATTTTCTAGATCCAAATGCACCCAAAGTCTCTCAATATGGGGAAACATAAAAAAAAAAAGGAAATTGCTTACAGATTTCCATCAGAATACATTTACATCCATACCTTCTTGCACAATTACTCTGTTCGCACAGACACAAGTCTGTCCACTGTTACGAAATTTTGCTGCAAGCTGCAAATTGCATGGTATTGTAAATGAGGCAACAAAGATAAGAGTGCATACTCAAGTTAAGAATCAAATGAAAGGTACTACTGGACAGGATAGTAGAATGCATATTTACAGTTAATTTTCATGCATCATGAAAACTGAACAAGTCTTGTTAGCTTTTAACCAGCCTGAGTGTCAGTGTTTCTTTCAGTTGCAATCTTCTCAGATTATGACTTTGGGAAATAAAGGATCCTGGTCAGGTCAGCTTTAGATTCCAGGTTGATTTCGGGTTTCTGTTTCAGATTGTTTCAGCTCATGTCATTTCAGCTTCGAATCATTTAAGCTTTGAACCCTTATCGGGCTTGGGCACTTTTAGCTCTTATAATTTTTCATATTAATTCATAGATCTTTTGGTCAATCCAACTTGAACCAGGCTGAATTCAAGTGGTTTTTGGATTCAGGTGCGGTTTTTTCCACCACTACATGGACCAATACTGCAATGACAGATTCAAGAACAACCCTGAGAATTAGGAAACTAAAAATATGATCCTATAGCTAACCAAATTCCTCTTGCTCAGGCTGGAAGAGGAGGAAGAAGAAAAGGTGTAAGCTATGAAACACAAGACAATCGATACGGAGAGGAAGTTGGAAAAGTAAAAAGGAAACAAATAGATGTCAAGGAACTTTTTTAAGTACAATGAGAAACAAAATCATATGCTTGAAACTTGACATAAAGTGATGGTACAAAATCATGTTACTACTATCGCTATCCAGAATGGCAGCAGCCACACAACCAATTACAAGTGGAACTCAGGAATATCTAGGATGAGAATGCTATTGATGTCAATATATATCAAAGCTATTCTATTGAGTAAACTTACTGTTCCTTTAACTGCCACATCCAGGTCTGCATCATCAAATACAATGCAGGGGGCATTACCACCGAGTTCAAGTGATACCTAGAAAAGTTCAGAATATAGACAGTCAACTGCAGGATAATTTTCAAAACTACACTGATTTGGTGTACATATCCATTTCATAGGATAACCATACCCTTTTGACAGTCTCCGCGGCACCAGCCATTAACTTCTTCCCGACTGCAGTTGAGCCTGTAAATGTGATTTTTCTTACCTGGATAAGTAATAAGAAGCAGGAATATTTAACGTTCTTTAATTTATACATCCATTAATTTCTAGAAAGGAATCAGTTTCAAGTTAAGGGTAGAAGACCTGTGTACTTGCAAGTAAAGCATCACCAATTTTAGTAGCATTCCCCATAACCACATTTATAACACCCTACAAGATTGAAAGGTAAAATCTAATATGAAACAAATGAAGCAACATGAACGAATAACCAAGGATATTGCCCTGGAACACCAAAAGTTACAATGGAATATAAAGCATGATTAACAAGAATATGTATTCAAAGACTAGTATATGTTGTTTCATGTTACAGGAATTTTGACCATAATTAGCAACATAATTGTTACTCACTGTTAGAAATTAAATGGGCAGAGGAAAAGAAGAAAGATCAGTGAAATTTTCTCACTTTTTCATATCATTAGAGAAGAATTTACAACCTATTTAAACACATACAATAAGAAAAAAAAAAAAAGGAAACTAAATATTTAATTAGCTAAAAATCTGCTTGTCTAATCTCTAAAAATCTGCTTAATTTGTTAATTATTCAACACTCCCCCTCAAGCTGGTGCATCTCATATTGGTGCATAGATATTACACATGCCCAACTTGCACACCAAATTATGATACATTCTGTTAGTCCTTTGGTGAGTAGTCAGCTGTCTGTCTGTCCGATATCACATAGATTAGTCTCAAAGCTCCAGTAGTTATTATCATATGAGATATGAAAAGTCAGAACCTAGCTTTAGAAATGTTATTATTATATGATGAAACATTGGACATATACACATTCACACACATTATATATGTGCATGTGTATTCATGCAAGTATATTGTATGTGACTATCTATGCAAATAAATCTCTAGTTTGCAAATGGACCTAAGATATTTCAGTCATTACTTAATGATCACAATTGGTTTCTTGAACAAGCATTAAATTACCATTTCTAAACAAGCTTTCAATTATGATTACATGCTACCCAACAACATATAACTTGATGAATGACAAAGCCTTGTAAAAGTACAAAATGCATATAGAACTACCGGTGGAATTCCTGCTTGAAGGGCAAGTTCAGCTGTTGCTAAAGCTGTAAGCGGAGTAAGTTCGGAAGGTTTTACAACCACTGTACAGCCACATGCAAGGGCAGGGCCGACCTGATCCAGCCATGAGAAGGAACCTTTTAGCTCTTTAGCCGCCTGAGAAAATAATATGACCGAAATTTCTATATATAACACACACCTTTCTGGTGATCATTGCCAAGGGAAAGTTCCAAGGTGTAATTGCGCCAACAACACCAACAGGCTGCCAAAAAGAAATGAAGAGAGTCAATACTGCATGAAAGTAAAAATACAAGAAATCTCGAACTACCTTTCAGCACTTGGCACGAAAAATATACAACAGCTTTGAAAAAACCCTAGTCACCAAAAATAACTCTATATAACTGGTTTCTAGTGCATTGGCGCAATAAGATAGCTTAATAACATCAACAGTTGGGAGGACAGTCACTAAAAAGGCAGGAAAGTCATCCTCATCTGTTAATTCCCCCTGTATGTACCTATCGAGTTTATTTTGCTGAGAATAACTCCTTAAACCCTCAAACTTTTAGATACCAGAGGGTCTTGTATAAATAGGATGATTACGTCATGCGTATGATCAGAAAGCTGATTAATGAGATACTCTAGTTTATTCATAATGCTTGCCTCTACAGGGTGTTAGCTAGCATTTTGAACAAAAGCCTATTTCATACATGACTATCATGAGGGTAAGGTGCTCTTCCCTTGTTGTTTGGGCAGAATCAATACACCACCCCATGGTTTGGAAGTGGCATTTGGGTTCTGATGAACGAACATGAGCTAAAAGTATTAAGCCATCCTTCTAATTGTTGAGAGTGATTGAAAAAACAGGATCAGCAGTCTCGGACGGCAGATACTTCACTGATTTATGAATTTTAAATGCATGAGGTGATTCCCCCAAAAGGATCATCAAAAATTCCCATATGACACAAAAATGCAATCCAAACTTAAGAAGTCAAACTACTAAATGTTTATAAAGGAAGTTTTGGATAGAGGAAGTAATTCAACTTCTCTCATCTTTAGTTCATGTTTTTCTTATCATTTTCCTTATATGAGAGTTTTTTTCTAGTACAAAAGGGCATCACTTATATTTTCCCTGTACAGATACAACATTGCACAAAGTACAGCAGCACTCTTAACAGTCATGTGAAAATAATTTCCCCTTCAATTATCGTCAACATACCAGATTCTTTGTTAGAAGACAATATCAAATAATAAGGGGAAATTCATTAAAAATTGTATGAGTAATCAAAATTTATATATTGGAAGAAATCAAGTGCAAGTGCCAGAGTAGCAGTTATACAGGACATAAACAAGACATATTTATCCTCACCTGCTTTAGAACAAACAGACGACGATCACCTAGAGTAGCTGGAATTATATCTCCGTAGATGCGCTTGGCTTCCTCTGCAAAGAACTCAATAAAACTGGCCCCATAGTTAACCTATAATGTGAGTCTTAGCATCAGAATTGACAGACGATAATGACCAACAGTCAAAGCCAGTAGCTCAATTTAATAACACTAAATTTGATTACCTCACCCAGGGCTTCTTTTAAAGGCTTTCCTTGCTCTAATGTTATTAGTTGCCCAAGCTCTTCCTTGTGGGCCATTATGAGATCATACCTGTTAAATACATGAGAAAGAAAAACTGTTTAGTTGGTATCTGAAAACCAGAAATCTATATTTAATTAAGCAAGCCATAAGCAGAAAATGACTAGCTTAGACTAACCAAATGACTAAATTCCGGGTACTAGCCATTCAAATAAGATAAGCATTCAAAGTTCCAAGCAACAAAATATCCTGCTAGTCTAGAACATTTTATCTAAAAGCAGGAGATTGTACTCCAAAACTTCGCTAAGAAAACATCTTTCATAGTTAAAAACACATACTTCAAATTCTAAGTGCACAAATTCTAAGTGCCCTCACCTATAATAGTTTATCAAAATACCTCAAGTTAAATGGAGCAGAAAGACATGGTTCTTTTCAAATAGGTCATCGTTTCAGATTTCAATACACATACACCATATAAAGAGACCATAGAACAGGGATAATACCATTTTCTAAGGTATTTGCTCCTCTCAGCAGCAGTGAGTTTACTCCAAGCTATGAAAATAATAAGGATCGTCAGTTAAACTTGATTTCAATCCCAATTAAACTTTGAACTCAGCATATGAAAGCTACCAACCAACAACAACCTCAATCCAATAGCTACATAATAACATCTATGCATAACATAATTAGGCCCAGCCGATAACATACATTTTGCTATTTAAGCTAAAATTTAACATGCTTCGTGCTATTTAATCAAATATTTCAAAAATCAGAAAAGTCAAATGTGTAAGCAAAAAACATGAAATGAGAGGGATTAGAAATGTTTATGACGTACAATTAAAAGCATCAGACGCAGAAGAAATGGCATCATTGGTCTCCAGAGTGCCCATAAAGGGAACCTCTGCTATAATTTCCCCAGTGGATGGATTGTTAACCTGGCGTGACATCCAAAACAAAGTGAAGTAAGACAAGGAAACACCAAAAGAAAAGAGAATATTGTGAAAATAAAGAAACCTGAATAGTTTTGGCATCATAAGCGTCAATCCATTTCCCTCCTATTAGACCCAGGGTTCGAAATATGGGGGATTTTTTAAGCGAAGAAGCAGCAGTACTCATCTGATGAAAACAAAAGGATCAAACAATGAAGAAGAAGAAGAAGAAGAAGAAGAAGAAGAAGAAGAGGATATGAATTTTACAGAGCCAAGTGAAGAAAAGAAGACCTGACGAGAGGCAGAGAGGCGGTGCGTGCGAGACAAGTGTGAGGTGAGAATCTTGGAAACTGCCAAAACTTGTAGCACCCTCATATCGTCTGCTGTCTTCCAGTTTCAGAGCGTTTCTTGCTTTGGGTAGTAGTATAATGATCTGTCTCTGTCTCTTTGCCACACTCTTGAGTTAAAAAGCCAGATGTTTGGTTCTTTCCCCCTCGCTTCCAATATCTTCACTCATCAAAAATAGATTCAATTCATTCCTGCTTTGCTTCTGTCTGTTATTTTATTACGTTTCAACTTTGACTACCTCTTTTATTGGGAAATTACGAAAAAACATGCCATCTTCCAAATTTATTTATCACTAATCACTTATCTATTTAGTTAATTACAACTATCCATGATTAAACTTGTACAAGTCACTAATATTTTCTTGTTACGCATTCGAATAATATTAAAGGATACTCATAAATTTTCATTATCGAATTATTTTTACTTAACTCTATTAAAGAATCTGAAATATAATTTCTGGATAAAAATTTAAAAGAAAATTGGATAATGTCACAAATTAATTTAGGCCTAAGTTTATCAAATATTTCAATGGGGATTTCCTCCATGGTGGCTGGTACCCTATCGATATTAATATCTGTTTTGTTAAAATTTTGGGGTTTATTTTTCATGTTTTAATATGTATTCATTCATACAGTTTGATACAACATTCTAAATTAGATTTTATTTATCTTAACATTTTATTCATTTATAAGTATATTAAAATATAATATAATCATTAAATAAATTATTTAACATAATTTTGTATATAAACATTTTTCACGAATGTATTTTATGTATATTTGCATATATATCTACTAGAAGTATTATCATACATGCATATGAAAATTATGTATTTAGAATACATAATTGTATTCAAATATAACATATAATAAATAATGAAATGTATGGTATGGAACTTATTGATACTAGTTTATCAATAAGAGGGAGATGGAGAGGAGATGTATTGTTGGTGGTGACAAGGAGGTCGGTTCACTTGGGTGAGGCAAAGCATCGAAGTAAGCAGAGGGTGAAGGTGGAGAAGAGGTTGTAGTGTGCTTAAGGTAGAAAGCTAAAGTGAGTTGAGAGCTGGGTGAAGAGAGATCCTTTGCTCATCGTGCCTTGAGGTATATATAGGGAAAGGATCCCATTGCCTAGTAGTGCCATGTCACCGACAACACAAGTGGTAGCCTGCTCGTGTTGTCTACCAAGTGATAGGTCTATTATGTGATGATTGTTGTCAAGCATGGTACTATTTGTCTTTCTCATTGGTGAAGTAGTATGAGGTTGTTAGGCATTAATGGTCCTCCCTCGATGAATGACAATAACCCGCTAGAAGCAAGTGGCCTAATGAAGGACCTACTAATGACGGGTGGCCAAGGATGAATGGCCTTCTTATGGAAGGTTTGTGGCATGCGAGTGACTAGTCATCTAGTGATTAGCCAGAAGGTGTAAAGTAAAGGGCCACCAAAGGTGCCTTTCAAGTTGCTTCTAGTGCTGCCACGTGTCCAAACCGGGGTAAGGGGTATAACAAATGCCCTTTAAATTAAGAGGTAAGCTATAAAGTGGCCTGCCTTGAGACCATCTGTAGGTAGTCTTAATAGGTGGTAGTTGTCATAGGTGAAGTAGTGAGTGGTCTATAAATCTGGTTCAAGGTTAAATTCCTTAAATTGAGTCATTTAAATTTTCAAATCGAGGACTTAGTGAGTTAAATACGAGATTAAGACATGGAATTAATTAGAAATTAAATCAATTAGATTATAAAATAAACAATACAGGGGCCAAATAGCAAAATGACTATCTAGGATCTAATTACGAATAGAACTAATCCTTAAATGGTAATTGAGCCAAGGACTTATTAGATAAACTACCATCATTATATGTTAGCTTAGTGGATGAGTATGGTTTTAACTAAAGGTTTCCACCAAATCATGATGAAAGTGATCATAACCATTGATTTATTTTTATTTCAATAGCTAATCAAGATTAAATTAATAAATATAGATAGTGGGAAGAATTAAAACATTGCTTCATCTTTATTTGTTCCATCTTCTTTCATCATCCAAAACAAAAGAAAAACCTAGTCTTTTATTCTTCCATTGTCGCAAGCTTCCAAGCTAAATTTTGGTGAGATTTTTCTCTTCTTTCTTTTAACATGAGTTGCATTATTAGCTAGTGGTCTTAGATATAAAGGACCGAAGTGTTAGATTTTCAAATTATCAAGTGTATATCTAGTTGTCATTATAGGAGTTTGATGAAAATTAAAGCTTGAAAATAATGGATTCATAAATTGTAACGACCCGATAGTTAGGGGTGTCAGAAAACATATTTTCGGGACTCTATTTTTGTAAACTGGACCTGTAAATATTTTTATTAAATATTTACAAGGCTAGCTTAGTAGCTAAATTAATTTTTGGAATAGTGAATTTTGTGAAATTAGGAGTTATTAAGGTATTGGGACTAAATTGCGTACGGGTTAAAAGTTGAATTATAAATTGAAATAAATTAAGGGGCTAAAGTAACAATTAAACCATTTAATAAATGGTTGTGTATGGGTGGTCAAATATGGTTAAATGTAAATGCATGTATATATATTATATATGTTATATTATAAAGTTAGTAATAATAATAAATAAATAAAATGAAAACAAATTAAAATGAACGTATAATAAAAGAAAGAAAAAGAAATGAAAATGGAGGCATGCAATTTTAACAAAGAAAAGAAAGAAGAAAAGAAGAGGATAGTCACGCACGGTTAGGGATTTTAGGGTTCAAACTCAAATTGGTTAGTGTAATTTAGTTTTTTTCTTGTAATTTTTACATTTTTGGAATCTCGGTACTTAGGGCTACCTAACCCATATCGTAGTTTTTAGTATTGCTCAAGATGTTAGATGTTGACATTGTTGAATAGTTTAAGCATTAGGGATTGAATAAATAGATTTTTAAGTTAGAAATAGAAAAGGACTAAATTATGGAATTAATTGTTGATTTTGAATAATAGGGACTAAATTGTGAAAAATTTAAAATTAAGGGGTCGAATTGAAAAATAGGAAGCTAAATGTGGTCTAGAGTGAAGTTAGTATAAAAATATGAAGTTAAATGTGAAGGTTAAAATTAGTCTCAGTTTAGGGACTAAATTGAAGAATAAGCAAAATATAGTGTGAAAATTTAAAATTAATGTGAAATTGAAATGTGTAATATTAATGTGATTTAATTGTTTTATTCCATAGCTAACATCGTACTGCAGTCCTCAAGTAAAAAGGGGAAGGATAAAATCGACGTCGAATAACTCGGAAATCACAGTTTGTGTTTCTATAATCCGAATTAAATAGTAGATTATTGCATATATAATTGTTTGCATATGGTAAGCATTTAAGGTGAGTACTTTAGTACTTTGGGATTAAATTAAACTCATAATTGAAATGAAATGGATTGATTTTGTATATTATGAAATATATTGATTATGAATATATGTGTATTGAGAAATATGTGATTATTATCAAATTGAATATATGCTTATATGTGATGATATACATTCATGAAATTGAGACATTGGTTGTATTGAAAAGTGAAATGAATCCCTATTAACTGTATCAGGTTGAGTCGGATATAGATGACACGCCATAGGATTGGAAGAGTTCAGGGATTACTTCAACCTCGAGTCAATGAGGCACTGGGTGCCAATTTGCTTCTGTATAACTGATGAGACACTAGGTGTCAATTTATATAGCGTTGGGTTCAATTATTACTTCGGATTTATTCAATGAAGCACTGAGTGCCAAACTAGTGTGTTGGTTGGATCCGTGTATCCGTTCAAGTCCGTGTCGTATTAATAGCGGAAAGTAAAATAATAATTTATGTGATTAATATTGAAATGACAAAGATGAGAAATGAATATGAGATGAGAAAATATTGAAATGAAAAATATGAAAAATGATTATGAGATGAGAAATAAAATATAAATTGATAAATTGATATGTGAAACTTGAATGAATTCAAGTATTGATGATAAACATAATATATACATATTTTTACCCTATGTTTAACATATTTATGGATGATTTTTCCTTAGTTTCATTGAATTCGATGCTCTTAATCCTTTAAATTTATGTTTTATACTTAGGTGAGCATAAAAAAGCAAAAAGAGCAAGAAACGGGCCAAAAACAGACAAATTGGGCCTAATTCAGTGTTTCACACGGCCTAAGCACTTCCACACGGGTAAACCACACGTCCGTGTGAGGCACATGGGTAGGCCATACGCCCGTGTGTCATGGTTGTGTCGACATTAAACCAACTCAGAATTGCATACAGCCTGAGCACCTTCACACGGGCGTGGCACACGGCCGTGTCCCTGTCGAGCCCAAGTCTAATTCTACTCGGAAAAGACTAATTTTGAGGGTTTTGAAGCATTCCAAAGTCTATATAAACACCCTAGAAGAGGATTAAAGGGGACACGCAAAGTGGAAAGCAGAAAATATTCAAGGATAGCCATCGGAATCAGCTCGAAAGTAGGATCTACTTCAAGACTGAAGATCTCCATTCAATTTCCCTAGAAGTTCTTTGGGTTTCTTTATGTTTTGTTGTTTTCCCAATTTTGAGATGTTTTCCATTATTATGATCTAAACTCTCTAAATACCTAAAGGAGATGAAACCTAAGACGGATCTTATTACTATTTGAATTATATGATAAATACTTGTTCTTATTCTTAATTGTGAGTTTTAATTCTTGTTTTGATATTTTAGGATATTAATTTAGGTTTTGATGTGCTTATTCAGTGGAGCAAAAGTCCCTATTTAAGAGTAGATCATTCATAATTAAGTGGAGTTGCATGCAATCCTAGAGATAGGACGACATAAATCTGCTGGATTAGAGTCAAATATAATAAGGGAATCCATAGATCGAGTTAATGCGACAATAAGGGTTTTAATTAGAAAGAGATTTCGATTAATCAACCTAGAGTCAGTTGTTTTTAGTCTCGAGAGAGATAATAACATAAACTAGGGATTTCTACGGATTAAGTCAAGTGAATAAATCGTCTAATTCAAAAGTAATAAGTGAAGTCTAGATGGATTCTTCCTTGGGTATTGTCTTCTCTATTGGTCTTCTAAAAAGTATTTTCCAACTTTAATCTCTGTCGTAATCTTAGTTAATTAGATAATTAGTTTTAGTTTAAAAACATCCTTTAATTCTTAGGTTAAATAATAAAAAGATAATAATTACTAGTACTTTTCGTCCTCGTGGATACAATATTCCCGGTCTCACCATAATTATACTACTGTTCGATAGGTGCACTTGCCTTAGTCAAATTTTTAGTTAGTTTCACGACCATCAATTGATCAAAGATATGAATCATGCCATTGCATGAGATGATGTATTCAAATGTTAAATGAAATGCCATTGATAAATACTTATATATTTGAACATGTGAAAATCTTAGTAAATGTGAATAAAGAATGAGCAAAAATTATACTATTGAACTGAAACACATGAACATAAATTACTTGTTGGATTTTGCATTTTAAATACTTATATCAAGTTTTTGTTATTCGAATTATAGAAATACCACTGAGTTTTACTCAGCGTGCGGTTTTGTTTTCCGTTAGCAGGCTAAGTACTATTCGATTTATTGCTGACTCAGTATCAAATCACAAATCCTGAGGTGATATTTCATTTTGTAATGGCATGTACCTAAGGAGTCTTTTGTTGATATTGTTTATAAGATGTTGTTAACTTAGTTGCTAGTGAAGTGATGGTTAAATGTGTATATGGTTGTGGTTGAGGCTATGTTGTATGTTGACTAGTTTATATTTTGGTATGTGATAGTTTAAAGTTTGGTAGCTTAGCATAATGCTTGGTATGTGCTTAGCTTCATATTTGGTAACTTTAGAAGTTGAAAGTTAGATCAAATATGGTAAATGTGATATGAATGAAAGTCTTGAATGATTGATGTGTTGTTGATGTATTTGAACATATAAAATGTGGTACCAATAAGGGTACATTGGTTAGGTATATTAGGTGATAAATTTTGTGTATTTTGGGCATGTTTTATCGTGCTTTGAGTAGGTTAAACAATTGGTAATTGAGTTGCTTAGTGCCCAAGTAAATAGGAAATGGTAAACTTGAGTTTTAAGGTACTTTTGGGTACTTGGCCACACAGGTAACACACGTGGGCATGTGTCGCACACGGGAAACACACATGGGCAACACATATGGGTGTGTGACCCAAGTCAGATAGTTAGTGTGAGGCACACGGCCTGGCCGCACGGGTGTGTGACCCTTGTAATCAATTTTTTTGTAATTATTTCCTAAACTTCCAAAATTATTTCAAATTAACCTCTGCCTATTTTTAAACTACTTTTAGGGTCCCGTAGACTCGTAATAGGGGCTGTAAGAGTAAATTTTACTCTAAATTGGGGTAGATTAGCAAGCCTAAATTAAGTGCATTCCACTAATATCATTGAAGATAAATAAAAAAGATAATCGTAGACGGAGTATGGACCAATACTCTGATGTTAATAATTGGAATAGTCTTGTATGTATCTGAATTCTAACATTCAAGAAGGGATAAAAAGTGATAAGAGTGTAGACAGTGGAAGTCCAGGTTTAGCATAGCATAGCATGAATCATTATTCAATTGTATAATATTCTAGTATGATCTGATCTGATTGTTTGTCACCTGCCCCTGTAAATTATATTGTTAATGGCTAGTATATATATGTGTAATTATGACTGATTAATTGTATGACGTGTTAGTAATGCCCATGACCCTAATCTGACGACAAAAAGGGGTTAGGGGTGTTACATGAATGATATGTTTGGTATATGTTAAGACCATATTAGGAAGTAGTATAAATAATTGTATTAAGTTAGAAATTAAGCTACGTCCTTAAATTAATTTATGACATTAGAGACCAAATTGAATAGATTGAAAGTTGTTAGAAAATGTTATTGTAGAATAGAAGTATGAGGTTCCTAATGATTAAATTCAAATTTGAATTTCAAGTCGATGTTGGAAATTGAAAGATATGGGCATTTCGGATAATAAGGGTTTATAGGGACAAAATTGAATAAATGCATAACATTTGTGATTTTGGTGTTAATTTATTAAACGTAGCTAAATAAGAAGTCGAGCTGTCGCAGGATAAAGGCAAGGTGAAAGCAGTCGAGGATTAGCTATTTTTATTTGTACTAATATGATTTTTTTTTCTTTCTTAAATTCATTTGAGTAACTAGTCTTGTTGAATTGCTAGTGATACATTATTACAAACTATTTTAGAATGTATCGTATTAAATGTTGGCTTAATTGGTAAGTTAGACAGGTACATTTATATAAATGAAATTCATTACGATGCTAAAATGATTAGCTACTTGGTTTTTAAATTGAAAAGTATGTGGTAATACATGTATTAGTAATGTAAATATATGAGTTTGCCCTATTAAACGATGCTAGACATAGTTAGGGCATAGTTGGCATGCCATAAGATTTGTGTATGATATTGGTGGGTGCATTCTAGCACTAAGGTGCAACTCGTTCTAGCACTATGGTGCAATTCGTTCTGGCGCTACAATGCAATTAATTCTGGTGCTATAGTGCAATTCAATCTGGCACTTTGATGCGTTACATTTTGTGGACTATTAGGGGGATCAATGCCTTTAGATGTGATCAACACTTTAGTGCTTATTGTGGAGTGTTAGGAGTTAAATTTGTTTATCCATACCCGTGTCTACATCCGGTTAATAGGGGCAAAAATGAAAGTGTTTAATATGCCATTTTGATTTT
Source organism: Gossypium arboreum (assembly GCF_025698485.1). Lineage (NCBI taxonomy): Eukaryota > Viridiplantae > Streptophyta > Magnoliopsida > Malvales > Malvaceae > Gossypium > Gossypium arboreum. The sequence continues at coordinate 103,779,159 of NC_069070.1, read as the reverse complement.
AGAAAAGATGTTATATTCTGATTCATTATAAAAATGTCATTTACAACTTGATAATCGAACAATATACTTAATTTTTTTTATGAAAGGTTATTTTGAGTATAACATATAACGATAATTCTATTGAAATGATATTTTGAGATTATTAACATTATGACGTAATGTATTGATTATATGTTACTATCTTAATATTTGTATAGTTGAATTTAAATTACATTAGTATTATAACACTTTTACTGACCCAATCTCCGAATCTAGGTATGGGATGCCATAAATGGACCTGATTATACTAATTATAAATTTTAAACTTATAATTTGTAAGACTGACGTATTAAGCAATCATAAATACCTCTTACACTAGAAATATTAAATTAAGCAAAAACTTACTATCTCCAAATTCAAAATCTAAGGAACCTATTTAATTACAATATATTTGACCCTCAAGCGAAGCCTCTAAAGGTATCTTCGTCTATGTGCATGACACTAAACTAATGGTACTCCTTGATCTGACTCGGTCTAGTTGGGTCCCTCCACAAGATCCTGACTCATCCAATGAGTCCTACATACATAAACCAAGTTCTGCAAGTTCAAAAGAACTTAGTAAATTTCCTTGCTACTATGTATATATACAAATATGATGAACCCCTCCCTTCCTTTAAAGGTATTAACTTAATATAAAGTAAATTAAAGTAAGCCAACTTCCTACTTATGTGTCCGTACTTTATCTAGAGTGTCGGACTTCGATTCGACTTTCACATTACTTTATTGACGGATTAATTGGCAAGTAATCATACAGGGTCTAGCTTATGACTAGCCGACTGATTTTAGGCAGTCTCTAGATGTTTGTCTTGTAATGCCCTCAACCCAACCCGATTCGTCGAGTCCAAATCCCAGATGTTACAACACAAAATACTTAAAAAAATATAAAAAAAATCGACATAAACTCTTTAATGAAAAACATTTTACTTATTATTTTAACTGAAAGTCTAAATATCTAATAACAAAGGAAAATATTTAAAATAAAATATCACAACAAGCTTGTGAAAACTCATTACAGTATAAAAGTTTGTTAAGACAGACTTTTAGGGTGTAACCCTAAACTATACCATTATCCCACTGTATGCATAATAACCTACTTAACTGCTACCTTGGCGTGTCCTGGCCTATCCCTCCTGGCGCATTCAAACAACTGTCACACCTGAAAACAAGAACAAATCTTGTAAATTCAAGAGAACTTAGTGAGCTTTATCACAAGAAAATACATTGGTAGATACTTTATCTTATTTGAAGAACATCTGTGCACCAACTACCCTTCTGAACCAATTACTTCCATTTCAGGTGGATATTATTACAGTTTTGGTGTACACTTACACGCCAACCTTCATACTCTTAACTTACCAATGTACCATTCAAAAGAATATACCTTCAGAGCCCACTTTATACAGACAAACTCTTCACACATACATTTATTCCAAAATAGTTGTTCACAAATGCTAATTACTGGCGGATACATACACATTTGGCGGATACTTACTCAAAATTGCATACCATCAATTTACTAATCAAATCATACTCTGGTTCGATATCATACAAACTCAAAATAATAATGTACTATACAAATCATCCAGATGAATTCCATACAACCTTATTATAGAACCCCAAATACTTAGAAAATACAATGACTCAGTTTCCATAATATTCCAGAAGAAGACATGATACTGTTCAAATATGGTGTATACCAGATACTTAGATTTTAGCACTATACAATATAGACAAATTCAAATAAACATTTTCTTATGTCACACAATTGTGAATATGCCCATATTAAACACTAACAAATTATCATGACAGATACCCTTCTTAGCATACAAATACACATTTCTTTTCAAGAACTTACTTAAAAACTTATCCAATTACTTTATAGATATAATTCCATCAAAATAACATCAGACATATCATAAGTTTATCTTAGCAATACTTAGAACAATCATGATTTACCTAAACTTACCATAATGGCAGATAAATACATTTTACCAGTCAAATTTATCAGAGTATGCTGCAAGGGCCAAATAGAATATGCCACAAGGGCATTATACAAAATCACGTGTTTACTATCCCGACAAACTTTCACGGAAGGTACCATGGGTTTCTCTCTCATGGACTTATACATAAGTTCATGTATCATGATTTGCCTATTCGATTTACACATCATCAAAGGCTACACCATGAACATTTATACAAATATATCTTGCCATGGGTCTTAACCACATGGTCTTACACACATTCAAGTATCATTATCTACTAATCTAATCTTCATCTTACTCAAGGGTACACCATAAGTGTTTCCAAATCATATCAAGATGTCATAGGTCTCAACTTCATGGTCTTACACTTGTTTTTATACCGTGATCTACCAATCTGGTTAGCAATATAACTGCCCTACTAGAGGTTTCACAAAGACATTTCTCACCATTTACTTACCCAGATTTATTTGCATTCTAGGTTAACTCATACTTTTCATATCTCAAACTTTACCTGCATACTTATCAATCAAAATTCCTCTCAACAGAACTTATTACATATCATCATAGTACTTATCTCCTCTTTACTATACTCATACACTTATCGATTATTATAGATATCATCATCTTCTATGCATATATTTTCTTTTACTTGAAAAGTTTACATAAAAGAGTGTGTAATGGCCTAAATTCAAGGTTATCAGAACAATGGTTTCGTAACCATAGATCTGATTTAAAGAGAAATTTATTTCAATATTTTTGCTTGAAAATTTATATGATAGGAAAATCGTATAAAAATATTGATAGGAAAATTTTATCGATTTAGTGATTAGTTAGAAAAAGAAATTATTGAAGAAATTGGGTAAAATAAGGTATCGGGACCTCTATCTTGTAAAAACGAGTCGAAAATAATTTTATAAATATTTATGAAATGTTATTAATGTGGTATTAAAATTTCGTTAAGAAATTTTAATGTTTGGGTAGTCAATTAAATGAAAAGGACTAAATTGTAATAGGTGTAAAAGTTGCTAGAGTGATTAAATAGCTTAAGAGTCTAATGAGAAAGGATTTAAAAGGAAATTAGACCCAAAAGTTATTTGGGCTAGACGGCAAGGGTATGAAATCAGCAGAAAAATTGATAAATTAAGGGTAAAATTGGAATATTGCAAAATTAACTAAATAAAACTAGGACTAAATAGGAAATATCTAGATTTCTCTTCATTTCTCTTCAATTCCAGCAGCTAAAAACACCATAGGAGGGTTCTCTAAGCTGGTATTACATAATTTTTGCACCAAGTGAGTTAATCCTTGCCTTTTTCTTGTAATTTTTGTGTTTCTAAGACTTTTACAACTAGGTCCTACTATTAAATTCATTAGTTTTTTATTTCATGGATGAAATTGAAAGTCACCATGGTTGAGTGCTGTAAGTTTATGATGAAATAGAATGAAATTAAAGCTTTAATTTGTTTATGAGATGATTTTATTAGGCAATTTCAATGGAAATTGATTTTTAGGACCTAATTGTGAAAATGTTTGGAATTAAAGTCTATTGCTGAAATTCTGATTCCTAAAGGTTGTAAACTAGTTTATGGTGATAAAATAAAATGTTAATTGAGAAAACTCAGCTCAATTGAGAGGCTAACTGAGTAGGGACGAAATTATCATTTATTAAAAGCTTAGGGGAAAAATGGTAATAAACAGCTTGCACTAAAACAGTTTGGACAGCAGCAGTAGACTAACTTTGAAAAATCACCAAAAATTGTAGGAATCAAATTAGAAGATGAACAAAATATGGAATTAAATCTTATTGAGTGTAGTTTCTCATAGAAGAAATATTGTAAGCATTGGATTTGTAAATTTTGAGATATAATGAATTTTGTAAGACAAGGTCAGAATGAATTCGGGTTCCCCTGTTCTGACTTTAAAAAATTATAAAACATTGAATAAAAATAATTAGGGAATTAAATTTATATATCTAGAATTCTGAATGAGTCTATTTTTAATAGAAATAAACGATAACATCATTTGAATTCTGTATAAAGCGATAATTTATTTTTAGTGAAGAAGGGTCAGAACTGTTAGACAACAGAATAGGGGTGACTTTGAAGAATAAACTGTACTGATTGGCTAAACCAAAAATTCTGAAAATTTTATGGTAAAACTATACATGAGTCTAGTTTCAGGAAAAATTAACGGATCTTAATTTAGAGTTCCGTAACTCAAGTTATAAATAATTTAGTGACTATGACTCAAGTAGACAGCTTTGAATGAACTATAAATAATAGTTGAATGATAGAGAATGTTGCATATGAACATGAAATGTATTAAATTGATAATTAAATTTATTTATTTAGATCCAGAAGATTCAAATATGAAGCTAGATCGAGGAAAGGAAAAAGTTTGGGATTAGTAGATTTTTACTGTTTACAAATAAGTATCAAGGTAAGTTCGTGTAACTTGAATTATATTCTTAAATTGCTTGAGATTGTATGTTATTGATGTGAATATGATTTGAGTGTTCATTGTATGAAAATTAATGAAACATTGATATATTTGATAAAATGGGAAGAAATCCGTTTGAATGAAAGGAAAATTCGATGGATTTACGAAAAGGAATTGACGGTAAAAGGATCTAGCAGGACGGGTGATCCTATCTTGATATAGCCCTCCCGAAGAATATGTGTAAAATGGATTTAGCCGGACGGGTAATCCGAATTAGGTCTGAATTTAGCTTTGACTGGTAATTCGGATCCAAGCTCATTAGAGTAATTGTCGTTGCAAGGGATTTAGCCGGCACAGTAATCCCGACAATACTCTATGAGTTTAAATTGCGGATTTAGCTTTGACTGGTAATCCATTGCAAGGTTGAGGTTCGCAGGAGTGTGCTCTCGAAATGGATATGTCGCACATGAATATGAATTGACGGACCCGGAATTGTACAATAAATGTGTACCTCTGAAAATCCATCGAAATTCCGATAAATTCAACGGAATAAATATGGAAAAATAACAAGGAAATGGAAATCATAGTATTGACGAGCTCATCAATCATGGTATATATATTATTGATACATGGAAATTATTGTACTAACTTGAATGTTGAGTTTGTGCATATTGGGGTAATAATGCATTGAATGGATATATGAATGTTTATTATATTGTATTGAAAATATTAGGTAAGTATAATTCTTGTTACATGAGCTTACTAAGCACAAAGTGCTTACCCGCTTCCTTTTTCCTGTTTTGTAGTGTTAAGAGCTCGGAGGTCGGATTTGGTGGGAGACACATCACCTTTATCAACCTCGAGATTTCGGTATATAAAGAAACTTTATTTTGGAAATCAATGGCATGTATAAGCTAACAAAGTAAATGTTAACGTGAAATGAATGTAAAGTTAGCCATTAGTATGGTTAACAAACCTGGTTATAGATATGTGATGACGTTATCTTATATAAATGCATGAATCTATCATGAAAATATGTTGAATTGATTTGGTTGATGTGGATTGGTCTCGATTTAATATTACAGGGAAGGTTAGATATTTATAAAAGGGCTATATTGAATATAAAAAAATTTAATTAAATAAACTCGGTAATGCCTCGTACCTATTAAAATGAATACGGGTAGGGTTATTACAGAGTGAGTCTAGGTAGAGACTCATCTTAAACTCACCTACTGCAGTTCTAAGCTCTAGACTCGAACATCCTTCTCGAACTAGTAACAACTGCTTACAAAACATAGGATCATCATTAAAACTCATTTACATAAAATTTACTATCATCTCAAACTCTGATAATTGATTTTCCACGAATGACATTATTATTTGCATCCATTTTTACACATAATTATAACTTGTTTAATAGTAAATCAAAGCATCCTAGTATATGATTAGGCTTTCATGCTTGAAGTAGTAATTTATGCTTTTTAGTAGTTTTTATTACATCTTAGATATCTAAACAAGGTTACATGGTTTTGTAGGACAAATCAGGAGTTAAAGATGCATATTCAAGCCAAAATTGCTGCCTATGTATCGAAGACAGGAGCAAAAAAAAGTCCCGGAGTGACATCGCTTGCGATGTCGCGACACCGCCCTACTATGTCGCGACACCGAATCCAATGTCGTAACACCGTATGCCTATGTTGCAACACGGCTTTTGTGTGGTCCAAAAGTCCCTACATGTGAAAGTTACGCTTTTTAGGCCAATTAGGGGTCTTTTTCCTAGTTGAACTCTAAGTACTCCAAAACAATCTCCACTTGTGAAAGTCACACTTTAGACTTTAGTACATCTAGAGGCAGTCAATAACCCACATGCAAAGCCTTATACTTACTATTCATATACCACATACAGACTCACTCTTTCAAAACATCTAACATGCAGAGCTGTAATACTTACCTAGAGATGGAATGATCACTAATTAAACCAAGAATCCTTAAATTCTAGCTTAATGAGGAAAAGATACCATTGGACTAAAGAAAAGAATCAGTAAGTAGCATTGAAGGAAAAAGAAGAACCTTCTTCAAAACCCTACACACACACACACACACACACACACACACACACACACACACACACACACACACACACACACACACACACACACACACACACACACACACACACACACACACGTCTCATTCTACTTAGTGGAACTTAACAAGTGTTACAACTTCAGAATTTGTCCTTCTTAATTACCTACATTTTTTGAGAGAAACATAAATGAGAATCCTGCATTATAAATATCAGACTAGTCTATCTAGTTGACTCCTAACCATGTTACTTTACAACCTAACTAGTACAGTACTTCAAGCAAACAAGGCATACTATACCATTGGTGTTAACTCATACCATATTTACCTTTTCACTTAGCCAAATATTTCTCTTTAACTAGCAGAATAATCTGAAACAAAATCTTTACTTGTACGACGATTACTATATGCCCATACATATGGACCAAAAGAAATATATGGGCGGATTACACCTTGCCAAACAGATTATTTCATAATATGTCAAAATCTTAGATCCGCCAAACTTGGGGTGTGACATGTCTTGCTTGAGGATTCATATTTTTTCTGCACATTTCTATCCATCTAACTTTATCTTGACTAGAAGTCCCTCGATGATTGTAGCGTATATGCTGGTATCTTTGTAATAACCCGAATTTTACGGTTATCGGAAAAGTGTATTTTCAAGTCTCTATTACTAAAAAATGGGTCCGTAAATATTTATCAAAAATATTTAAAAAGTTAATTGAGTGGTTAATTAGAGTTTAATTAAGTGAATTTAGCTTAATTAAGGATAATTGGATAAAAGGATTAAATTGAATAAAGTGTGAAAGTTTAATTATAGATTAAAAGAAAATAAAAGGACCAAAATAGAAATTATGCCATTTAGCATAAGTGAGATGGCATATAAAGTAAAAAAATCTAAGATTTTCACTTAGATTTTAATTATAATATATATTTTTATTAGTAATAAATGAAATTAAATTAATTTATTATAATTATATTATAAGATATTTATATGATAAATAAATTAGTATAAAGACAAATGTATAGTAAATAAAATATACAAGTGTATGGATAAAAATACATACATTTGTAATACATGTATTAGATATTAAATAAATATTTATTATTTTATAAAAGATATTTATTAATTAAATAATTATTTTATAAGATTTTATATGATAAATATATTAAATAATGACAAATGTATGGTTATAAATGAATACAAATGTACTAATAATATACACATGAATAAATAGGTAAGAAAGAAAAGAGAAAGAAAGAAGAAAAGGGAAAATTAATGTGTGAAGCTTGGAAGTTTAATAGGTAAGTCAATTTAATCCTTTTTACTTAATTTTGATGTTTTAGAAGCTTTGGAACAAGATTTTGATAAAATTAAGTTGATATTTTGAAAGTTATTAGATTTCTAGATAATGTTCATGTTGAGTAAAATGATGAAATAAGGGTTTAATTGATAGAAATTCAAGTTAGAAATGAAATAAGGATTGAATTGTAAAGAAATTCATAAGTTTTATGCTGAAGGGCTAATTTTTAAAGTTATTATGGATGAGTGCTGGAAGCATATGATGAATAAACATAGAATTGAAGCTTTAATTTTGATATAAGATAATTTTATTAAGTAAAATTGACGGAAATTGATTTTAGGACCTAATTGTGAAAATCTTTGGAATTAAAGTCTAGTGCCGAAATTATGATTTCCAAAAGTTGTAAAGTAGTTTAAGGTGATAGAATAAAGTATTAATTGAGAAAAATCAGGTCATTTGAGAGGCTAATTGAGTAGGGACAAAATTGTTATTTATTAAAGTTCGGGGGAAGAATGGTAATAAACAACTTGCACTAAAACAATATTGGACAACATCAGTAGATTAACTTTGAAAAATCACCATAAATTGTAGAAATCGAACTAGAAGAAAAAAATATGAAATTAAAGCTTATTGAATCTAGTTTCTCATAGAAGAAACGATGTGAACAATGGATTTGTGAATAATGAGATATAATGAATTTTGTGAAACAAGGTCAGAATGAATTTAGGTTCCCATGTTCTGACTTTGGAAAATCATCAAAAATTGGATAAAAATAATTAGGGGCTTAAATTTATATGTTTAGAATCATGAATGAGTCTAGTATCAAGAAAAATAAACGGAAATATCATTTGAATTCTGTACGAGGAGATAATTAATTTTAGTGAAGAAGGGTGAGAACTTTCAGACAGCAGAATAGAGGTAACTTTAAAGAATAAAATGTACTTATTGGCTAAACCAAAAATTCTTAAAATTTTATGGTAAGAAGATATATGAGTCTAGTTTCAGGAAAAATTAGCGGATCTTAATTTGGAGTTCTATAGCTCCAGATATAAATAATTTAGTGACTATGACACAGATGAATAGCTTGAATATTCATAAAAATAAATAATAAAAATTATAGATAATGTTACTTACAAGTGTGTTATATACTTTAAGGATGTGGAATGGAGAGGAGGAGGAGGAGGAGGAGGAGGAGGAGGAAAATATATATGAATATCCAGCTAGTATGGCTAATTTGCATGTTTTAGGTTTAAGGACTAAATTGAATAAAAGTAAAACTTTAGGGGGCAATTTTGTAAAAATGTCAAAATGACCAAATTTAAGGAAATTAATTATTTTATTATCTAAATTAATAAATTGAATGAAATTGTCAATTTAAGATTGAATGAAAATCGGGAAAATGGTAAATTACCAAAATGCCTCTGAATCTTGATATTTCTGCAATTTCGCTAGGTAAGTTCATGTAACTTGAATTATATTCTTAAATGCTTGAAATGCATGTTTTTGATATGAATATGATTTGAATGTTCATTATATGGAAATTTATGAAACATTGATATATCTGATAAAAGGGAAGAAATCCGATTGAATGAAAGGAAAATTCGATGGATATCTGAAAAGGAATTGACGGTAAAAGGATCTAGCAGGACGGGTGATCCTATCTGATATAGCCCTCCGAAAAATATATGGAAAGTGGATTTAGGCGGACGGTAATCCGAATTAGGTCTGAATTTAGCTTTGGACTGGTAATTCGGATCCAAGCTCATTAGAGTAATTGTCGTTGCGAGGATTTAGCTTTGGATTGGTAATCCCGACAATACTCTATGAGTTTATATTCTGAGGATTTAGCCTGGACTGGTAATCCCACTGTAAGGATAAGGTTCGCGGGAGTGTGCTCTCTGAAATGAAATGTATAAGACCATGGTTGAAAGATACCATGGCAACCTGATATGAAATGTGTAAGACCATGGTTGAAAGATACCATGGCAACCTGATATAAAATGTGTAAGACCATGGTTGAAAGATACCATGGCAACCTGATATGAAATGTGTAAGACCATGGTTGAAAGATACCATGGCAACATGATATAAAATGTGTATGACCATGGTTGAAAGATACCACGGCAACGTGACATGAAATGAATAAGTCCATGGTTGAAAGATACCATGGCAACATGACGGGAAAATAAATAAGACCATGGTTGAAAGATACCATGGCAACATGACAAAAAACGGGTAAAACCATAGTTGAAAGATACTATGGCATCATGTCGAAGATAAATAAGATCGTGGAAGAGAGACGCTAAGATCTCTGTTGAACAACTAATATTCAGGAAATATGTACCAGATGACAAATGATTATATGAATTGGTTATACAAAATGGTTGTGCGAAATGTTTACAAGAATTGGTCATATGGAAATATATGTACAAAATAGTTGTATGAAATAATTAAGAAGATAGATAAATGAAATAAGTATAGGTACATGGAATTTAAATTATGTTAAGTTTAATACGAACTATTACAAAATAAATATACATAAAATATAAGGAAATGATGGTGCATGAAATATTGATATAACGAAATGAATGATATATGCTTATGAAGAAGCAGTAAGAGAATAATATATTTTATGACATGTACACGTATAATTATCTTTGATATGTTGATACAAGGAAATTATGTAAGTTGAGACTATTATTAAACTCAAGTGTGATATGTTGAGAAAATAGGTATATCAATGTTGAATTTATATGAAATATGTGCAAGTATACTAACAATGTTGTTGTTTGACGCTTAGACAAGTGCCAAGCTATTGATTGAATGGTAACATGTTTAATTATAAGGAGCATTGAAATGGTAAGTACTTAGATGAAAATATAATCTAAGATTTTGTGAAATTTTTTTTTATGATCCCGATTTTATTCTAGTTGGTTTCTAATGTATGTTTTGGGCTTCGAGGGCCCAATAGAGAGACGTTATGATTATTTTCAAAATATGAATAATAAATGACTCAGAATTATCTGAAAATATTTAGTAAACTCCGATAATGCCTCGTACCCTATTTCGACAATGGATACGGGTAGGGGGTGTTACAATCTTACTCATAAGACCACCCAAAGAGACCTATCCACTCAGGCAGTCTTACCCTATCCTATCCTTTCTACCTCTACCCTACACTTGGTAGAAATGCTATGTGGATTATTTCCTTGGAATCTGCCTCATTTGCGATACCTTACTTCTAGGGTGTAACAAGTTCGTCTATATTGGACTTACAAATTTCGGTAGACTATTATCTAAATAACTATTCTAGTTCCCGATCTCCCTTATAAGATGGTTTCCTTGGAACTTTTCCTTGGTGGATATTTTCTCTATAGATTTTCCTTAGAGAGGAATAGACTTGAAAGGCATATTTTTCACCTAGATTATCCTTCTTAGTACCTTTTCCTATCAATAAGTCCTAATTGTCCCCTCTTTACCTAATAGACTATCCAGGTACTTGTGGTCGAACCCCTAGCCTCCCAAGTTTTTTTTAAACACCTTCTGGCATTTATTAATGGCAAATTCTTATCTGTAGTCCTCAGATAACTCTTCTTTTGTTTTCTTAAACACCAGGCACTACTAGCACATCATTTCCTATGTCTGATTCTTGCTAGGTTAACACCCAGATGCCCTACCAGTTTTCATGACTACTATTTTGGCAGGCTACTCCTGTTTTTACTACCTTTGCCTTGTTCGACAGATTCCTCAGAATCTGCTTGCTAACTATAGCTTGCCAATACTGACATTTTTTCTAACCCTTTTTCCATATTCGTGATGTTCCATAATTATCATCTTGGCGGTCTATCATGTTTTAAATATCCTAACAAACTACCTTACGTTTAATGTCCTGGTAGGCTACAGATACTGTCATAGTCGAATTATGGTCTTACACATCATGCCGTGCATTTTATGTTCTAATGAACTCTCTTTATTGCCATAACTGAGCCATGGTCTTACACATTCTTACCCCATGTTTAATGTCCTGCCGGACTACCCCATGTTTAATGTCTCGATAAACTCTGTTGGTTGCCATAACCAAGCTATGGTTTTATAACTTATAATCCCCATTTTTACTGTCCTAGTGGACTCTGTTGGTCGCTATAGCGGAGCTATGGTCTACACCTTGTAATATTCGTGTTTACAGTCTCGACAGGCTTTGTTAGTATCCAAATTCGAGCTATGGTCTTACATATTATAATCCTCATGTTTATTGTCCCAGTAGACTCTTATGGTCCGCATAATTGAGCTATGGTCTTACACATTAAGCCTTTTTGAAGTGTCACCCTGAAGGACCTTACTGCTTTCACGGTGTCGCCCCATAGAGTCTGCTAATTGTCGTTGCAGTGTTGCTTTATGGAACCTAATAACCATTTATACCGATACATTTCATATCTAACCTTGATGCTAGATCACTTTAGTGTCCCCTCCGCAAGGCCCTCAGCTTTGCACATCACAATTTGCAATTAGCAACACCGTATGGCGATATCTTAATGAAATTCCACTACCTTATTCATCCACCCATTCCTCTATTTTGCCACTTTTAACCTTGATGCCTGAACACCTCCATAAGGTCTGGAGCTTTTCTTATCATGGTTTGCACCTAGCAACACTGCAACACCCCACAGATAGGCTTGGAAGTTTTGGCCTCTCAAGTGAAGGGTTCGCCAGTGTTCGGACGAACTGGGCATTCGCCAATGTTCCGGCAAACTAGGTGTTTTCCAAGGTTTAGATGAGCTGGGGGTTCGCCAAAAGAGTATTAATAAGAAGGTTTGCTAGTGGTAGTGTATTTCTAAAGATGTGGTAAAGAGTTCACGAGATCCATTACCAAGTTGGGTTCACTAGTTTCTCTTTGAGGTAGGTTCATTAATGTGATGGCGAGCTGGTGTTCGCTAGTCTGCTTAGCGAACTAGGGTTCACAAGTTAAGTTGCAAATAAGGGTTCACCAGGTAAGTTATGAACTAGGGTTCGCCAGTCTTGTTGCGAACTGGGGTTCGCCAATCAAAGATATAATTAGACTCGAATTAGGAAATAAAGATTTAGTGTATCTAATAATACTTCGCGTGCAAGTAATAACTTTCTTAAGTCAAGTAGGGAATCCAAAGATTATGAGGACTCTTAGGTCTATAAATATGATTTGTCGTAATTCGGTCTAGTAGATTAAACTAGTTTTCATACTTAATTAGCTTAAATACGAGTAATTTTAGCATGATTTATTTATGTTTTCCATCTTAGCCTTAAATTCAATAAAAAAGTGTATTTTAAGTCATTTTATGACCTTAAAGGCCGAATGAGGCCTAAGGGTAAGCTAATGTACTAAATGAGTGTGTAGGATACCATTCAAAGACATAAGAACTTAAAGTTGGTCATTAGTTGCAACATGGAAAGTTCAATGTCGCAACATAGGGAACAGAATACAAGAATTTCAATTCTGGCTTTGGTCTCGCGACACACCTTTGAAGCCAAACCTAAACTAGGCATACTACCTTCAGTGTCGCGACACAGGCACTAGGGTATCGTAACACCTGCCTTGTATGGGAACAATTACGAGCAAGTGCCATTTTGGTCCGTACAATGGAAATTAACATGAAGACGTCAACTAACCTAGGGTTAAGGACGATGATGAACCCTAACTCTATAAATAGTCTCTTTAGACACTTGTTTAGGTACGATTTTAGGTATTCTTAGTTTTTCCCTGTAATTTAGTTTTCAGTTTTCTTTTCTTTTAGGTTTTAGATTTATTTTTCAGTTCTTTACATTTGTGTTCTTAGTAGGATTTCATTTGTAAACATGATCAAACGCTAATAGATTTCTTCACTTCATTAATCAATTACAATCAGGATTCTCTAAACTTTATTCTTGATTTATCATTTATGCATATCTTTATTATCAAGTTTATGATGTTTACAGATACCATGAGGAACTAATCCTATTATGGGGGATTAACGAGTAGAGGTGTGTTTGACTAGCTAAAACATAAGGTTTTCTTAACGGATAAGCTATTTGGGAGAGGAAGAACTTAAGCCCTAGGCTTGATGATCCTAAGAAGTCATTTAGGTAAGAATTAACTCAAAATTAGCATGACTTATCTGTGAACGCCTTAGCTCAGAACCGGTCTGGACTATGAGGTCAAGAGATAAGTAGTTCTTGCCAACTCATTAGTTTAGTTAAAGATTGAGAGATACTGCTAGGGTAATAACTTGTTGATTGAATAGAAACACAAAATAGGAATTAGTTATGACCACCGAAGAGACCTAATCACCCTTACATAGATTTGATTGAGTTTATATTTCAGTTATTCGCACGTTATTTATGCAATTTGTATTTTTTATTTATAAAAACCAAAAATCTCTTATTTATATTTACTCGTAATATAATTTATTTAATTTATTGATTAATTTTATTGCGTTTAGGTTAACTTTAATTTAGTACTCGCCTCCTTTGGGTACGACCTGACATGTATACTTGTAGGCACCGCCTTAGTTACACATCTTTAGTTGCAATATTCACACTCTGAACGTTAGTACGTCCAGGGGCAGTCAAGTTATTGGCGCGTTGCCGGGGAGGCAACATCACTAGATTAATTTTAATTTTTGCGTTTTTATAAAATAATTAGAAAAGTTATAAATTATAGATACAATTTTTATTTTATTTTTACTAACGTCCTTTATTTTCTTTTTGGTTTCAGTGTATGACTTGTAGTATGACTTGTAGTAGGAGAATACCCATAGAGTTAACCACTAATCCACAAAGCCTAATTTGTAGAAATCATTGACAACAACAACAACAATAGCATATGCAAAACTGGCCACCTCTATACGTACCAGTGTCTAGAGTGTGAATGTTGCAACTAAAGATATAAATATGAGGCGATGTCCACAAGTATATAGGTAAGGTTTTAATATAGTTTTTACAAAGGAATAGGTGAGTATTACGAGGATCGTACCCAAGGGAGGCGAGTACTAAATTAACATTAACTTAAACACAAATAGAATTAATTAGTAATCTAAATAAATTATATTACAATAAAACATAAACGGAAGATTTTTGGGATTTTATAAATAAAGGAATAAAAAATTTCATAAAAGAAATAACTTTGGAAAACTAGGATAATAACTTAATCAAAACTAGGGGTCACAACTATTCCAATTTTGGGTTTCTATTCAATCAACTAGTCATTACCCTAGCAGAATCTCTTGATCTTCCACCAAAATAATGAGTTGACAAGAACTACTTATCTCTTGACCTCACAGTCCAAACCGGTTTGTGGTTAAGGTGTCCACAGATCGGCCATAACAATTTTGGGTTAATTTCCCCCTAAATGACTTTCTAGGGTCGTCAATCCTAGGATTTAAGTTCTTCCTCTCCTAAATAGCTGATTTGCTAAGAAAACCTTACTGACTGCGTCCAGAAGTACTAACATCCAGAGTATGAATACTGCAATAAAAGATATATTAATGAGGTGGTATTTTCAAGTTTACGGGTCCAGTTGTAATATAGTTACAACAAAGTAGGTGAGCACTCTGAATATCATACCCAAGGGAAGTGAGTGCTAAATCAATTTTAACCTAAACATTGGAAGATCTAATTAGAACTTTAGTTTAGTTATAGTACAAAGGTAAAATAAAAGGAGTTTCTAAGGTTTTTATAATAATAAAAACAAAATAATTTATTTAAACTACTAATTACTTTTATTTGCGTTTAAGGACATTAATTTAATACTCGCCTCCCTTGGGTATGATCCTCGGAGCACTTATTTGCTTCGTTGTAACTATATTTCAACCTAACCCGTATACTTGTGGACACCGCCTAAATTCCATATCTTTTAGTTGCAATATTTACACTCTGGATGTTGGTACGCCCAAAGGCGGTCATTAGCATTCTTATGTTTAATTTCCATTGTGCGGACAAAAACACCCCTACCTAGTAATTATTTCCATACAAGGCTGGTATCACAACATCCTGTGCTAGTGTAGCGATATCGAAGGCAATATGCTCAGGTTCAGGGTAACTTCAGGAATGTGTCGCGACATCCCTTGACTATGTCACGGTTATTGGGATCACCGGTATGCCCCGTAGGGCAACAAAAAAATATTCTGACGATCCTCATCCATGGATCCATGTATGAGGAACAAAACAAGTTGAAATAAGGTTGAAGATATACCTTCTTAATTGAAAAAAAAACGATGAAAAAATGTTGTTTATTCAATGTCGATTCCAAACCACAACGAAAAACGTGCTAGCCTCTACATAGTACAACCAATATTAATACGAACATAAAAAACTCACTTGGAATTTTTCAAAAGAAAATATTCCAAAATGACTGCTAGACCTTTTTCTTATTTTCTTTTAAAAGACTCTTACACTAATTCGAGATTTTTGGTATCCATATATTTAAAACGAAATAATCCTATAGAGAACATGTAGAAAACATTAAAAATGTTACATTCTTTCTGAAAAGAGTTATAACTACCATGTTTCAATGTTTGACTGAAATCATAATTAAAATAACTACCATGTTTCAATGTTCAACAAGCTTGTACATTTAATTTATTTAATATTTAACTGTCAAATTAAATTAATTCAATAATTAATTTAATTCATGTGACAACTAACCACAATACAAACTGTGTTTGGATTTTTTTTTCATTTTAGTCATAGGGTGTGACTCTATAGGTTCTTGTAATGTTAGTAATAATACTAGAACATTTCTAATAATACAAGCAATGAGTGGCATCTAACAATGCATCATTGCTACTTGAGTTACAAGAAGTCATAATTCAACATAACATTTCTGTGATAAACCTTTCATGTATTACATCCTTTTGTCTTTTATATATCTAGATTGGACACAAGTCATGGAACATTCACACTTGCATAATCCAATCTCATGTTTTTTGATATCTCGAGTAGGGTACAAATAAATAAGTATACTATTTCATATTAACTTATTCGAGCATGACCATGCATTTCTAGTCTCACTCAATCAAGTGGCCTAAGATATTGCGCCCATTATGTAGGAGGGACAAATCCTATATTGATCAACTATATCCCATTACATAGATTGTGGCATGTTCAAGATCAATCTTTTCAGTACAACCTGTTACAAAAGAAGTTTGACTGTATTAAAATATACGACTCACTATGTTGGGATAATGAAAATCTCAAATTTGAGAATCGTATACATAGTTATCACTATGAGTAATGTTGTGACTATTACATAAAAATCATAGAAACATACTTATAACGGGTCAGTCCAATATGTTGTTCTCTAACACATACTCATGTATTGATTTTGATATCCCCATGTTAATGACAACACTTTGTCATCAATTAACTACACATTTGTCTCAATGCATTATTGTTATTCAAGCCCACAATAATACATGACTAAGGACCTTTTAAGAATAATCATATTTTTTTAGGACTTTATTACAATTCAATTTATCTATATACACAGAAAAAGAAACTGAAATAATAATGGCAATGTCTTATATTAGTAAACAATGTAAAACAAGTATGTAATTATAATCATCTCATTATTGGTCTTTGGGTATACTATAATAGTGACACGAAAGGCAGTATAGCAATTTTGGCATTTTCTCCCTATGTTGCGACATCAAACTCCCTTTGTTGCAACAGAGTGTCCAACTTTAAGTTCTTACGCCTTTGAATGGTCTCTTGCTGATTTGCCATGAAATACACTATTATTTGCATCCTTTTTACATATAAATTTAGCTTGTTTGATAGTTAAACCAAAGCATCTTAGTATATATTTAGGTTTTTATACTTAAAGTAGTAATTTATGCTTTCTAGTGGTTTTTATTACATTTTATATATTTAAATAAGGTTATATGGTCTTGTAGGTCAAGTTAGGAGCTAAAGATGCTTATTCAGGTTAAAACTGATGCCTATGTCGCAACACCAAGACATTGATGTTTAAACATCAAAGACAGAAGCCAAAAATAAGTTTTGGAGCGACACTACCCTCGATGTCACGACACGACTCTCCTTTGTTGTGACATACTCTTGAGGTTGGTTTCAACATCGTAGGTCTGTGTTGAAACCAAGCCCCTATGCAGCCAAAAACTCTTGCACGTTTTAATTATGTTTTTTAGGGAAATTAGGAGTATCTATCCTAGTCGAACTCTAAGAACTTCAAGAATATTTTAGACACTTTAATATTTTGAGTTTAGTCAATATAAAGGCCATTATATTAACTTTAAACACATAATTTTAGGGAGGTAGAAAATATACTTAAGGTTTTTATTTCATTCTTATTTTTTTCTTAGGGGACTTTATGTTCTTGTAATCGGAATATCTAATTCCAAAGTGAGACTCTCACCAGTGGAGATTGTTCTGGAGTCACGCTTTCATCGATAAATCCATGAGGATCTCTTTTCCTTTATTCTATTCTTTATATCTCTTTCTTTAACATTGTTTAGTTGAATATTTAAGTAAAGAGTATAATCAATTTATGCTTCATACATATCTTGCATTTTTCAACTATTCTAATCTTATTAACTGATTAAAGGATAGAGTTTCTTAGAGAATCAGTTGTTTGGGAGAGGAAGAACTTAAACCATAGGCTTGACAACCCTAGGAATTCATTTAGGTGGGAATTAACCCAAAATTGGTATGGCTTATTCGTGAACACTGTAACCCTGAATCGGTTTGGATTGTGAGATCAGAAGATAAGTTGTCCTTACTGACTCATTATTCTAGTGGATGTATCGAAAGATCCTACTAGGGTATTAACTAGTTGATTGATTAGAATCCTAGATCAATAATTAGTTAGGTAAAAAAATTAGATCTAGGCTAAAAGGAACTCGCGTAGTCAAAATAAGGAAAAAGAAAAGTCAATACATGAACTTAGGAGTAGATTTAGGTTTAGTTTAAATTTATTTAGTTGTTTATTATTATCATCTTACTTCTTGATTAACACTACTAATTCATGATTCGAATAGATTAGTAATTATTTTTGGTACTTGAGTTAATAGCAATTTTCCCCAAATTGCAATCCATTGGGTACGATCCTCGAAATACTTACCAAGTGTTTCATTATAAACAAACTATATTACAACCTGACCCGTGTACTTGTGAACACCACCTCAAATCCGTGTCTTTAGTTGCGGTATTCACACTCTGGACATTAAAATGCCTGGAGACGATCACCAA
The DNA here is from genome assembly GCF_025698485.1 of Gossypium arboreum. NCBI lineage: Eukaryota > Viridiplantae > Streptophyta > Magnoliopsida > Malvales > Malvaceae > Gossypium > Gossypium arboreum. The sequence continues at coordinate 103,760,093 of NC_069070.1, read as the reverse complement.
CACACTGACTAGGTATGTTAGCTAGTCCATAAAAGAATAAAAATACACTTTTTATTGAATTTAAGCTAAACTAAGAAGACATAACTAAAACATACTAAAATTGCTCGTATTCAAGCTCTTTAAGTATGAAAACTAGTTTAATCTGCTACACCAAATTATGGTAGATCAAGAAGCAACATTCCTAAAAGGGGGAAGATAATGACCATGAGTCAATATTCTAATCGCAACAATTTATGCAGAGAGGCCCAACATTCGTAGCCCAACTCGACAGACATATTTGTAGGATAGAGGCTCCTCTAGAGGCCATGTCTTGAGCCAAGGGAAAGATCCAATAGAATGCGGCAATCGCCCCATTTTGATGACTGAAAAACTAGTTCTAATTTTTGGGAATGTAAAATAATTAAATATGATGGTTTTTAATTTATTGTTTTAGGAATAGAAGTAACAGTAGCTTTTATATACATATTTTGTTTTTAAATTTTCTATGCAGGAACCCTGCATGAAAGAAGCACTACATTTACGAGCTTCAAATGAACAAAGAATGAATCACCCACCATAAGACTACGAAAATGTCATAATCAATAGAGTAACTTTGTTCTTTATTTATTTAAGAGTTGCACATTAGGGACAATGTTCTATCTAAAGTGTGTGAGGGGTAACATATGAATTTTTTTTTATGCCTTTTTTTTTTCTTGTCGAAGTGTGCTTGAGCTTGTAGAAATACAAGTGATTAGTCAAGAGCATGTATATAGGCTAATTGTATTTACTATAAATTTGTCATGATAGTGAGTGATTTTAAATTTAAAGTTATTAGACTACTATGTTCTATATATTACACTGTAAATAGGCATTAAGTAATTGACTATACCAAATGAAAGAGAGAATATAAGGAAATAATCATGCTAGTATGTATGATAAATGGTTAAAATTGTGATTACTTGATTGATTAAATTTGTGAATATTGGGATATTTAGGGATGACCTAAGGCATTGCTGGGTATAACCTAGAGCCAAAAAGAAAAAAATTATTCATCGATCTTTAGTACCTATATTTGAGCTAAAAAAATCTTGATTAAACCTTTATGCAAAACCCGAGCTAAAAATATGAACTTGTACTTACCCGTTTTCTTTGGTCCCTAAAATGCACTAATTTAGACGTCTGGCCATATGCATTGAGGGATAGGTAGATACATCATGGTGATTTTATGTATTGAGGGATAAGTAGATACATCATGGTGATTTTGTAAAAATTAGGGTGAAATAGAAAGAGACAGTGTGATATAGTGATTATGGGTCTAGCTAAGATGTGCAGAGTAAAAGAAAAATACAAGAAAGGTCAATATAAGTAGAAAAATATGTGGACAATGAAAAACAAAAGCATTATGAGTGAGACAAATTGAAAAAGCCAAAAGTGACTAAAAAACAAAGCCAAAAAATCAGAAAACTCAATCATTAGTGCACAAAACTCGTAGGCTAACCGTAGTTACATTATCATGTTCTGACTTACTATGTAACACCCCTAACCCGTATCCATCGTCGAAATAGGATTACAGAGCATTACTGGACTTATTTCATAAATTATGATACATATCACATACATTTTTCATTCCCAAATAAAAGTCATTCACAATCGATCATACAGTCTCTATTATGAACTTACAAGGCCCAAATCATGCATTAAAAATGGTTCGGGACTAAACCGATAACTTAGGAAATTTTTGAAAAGCGTAGAAAATTTTTCAATACACAGGGGACACATGCCCATATGGCCTGGCCGTGTGAAACATACGGCCAAAGACACGTCTGTGCCATAGGCTGTATGGACATTCGAAATGGGATCACATGGCCGTGGCCCATCCTATGTCTGACCCCATGTAACTCTCTGACTTGGATCACACGACCAACCACACGCCCGTGTGACTAGCCCTGTACCCTTCGAAATGGCCTCACACGCCTTTGTGCCAAGCCGTGTGACCCAAGTCAGAAAGTTACACGGGGTTAGACACGGGCTAGAACACGGCCATATGATCCCATTTCGAATGTCCACAGGAGCGTGTCTTTGGCCGTGTGAGACACACGGCCGGCCACACAGGCGTGTCCCCTGTGTATTGAAAAATTTTCTATATTTTTCCAAAAATTTCCTAAGTTATCAATTTAGTCTCAAACCACTTTTAATACATGATTTGGGCCTCGTAGGTTTGTATTAGGGACTGTATGATTGATTGTGCATTACTTTTATTCGAGAATGGAAAATATATATGATATGTATGATTGTTTATGAAATAAGTCCAGTAATGCTCCGTAACCCTATTCCGGCGACAGATACGGGTTAGAGGTGTTAAATTTATTAGTATCAGAGCTAAGGTTTAGTCGATTCTAGGACTAACGTAATGTATGTGAGTTTAGTTATACGTGCCATATATAACATATGATAGTGTGATATCTCTTGACAGTTTTAAATTGTGTTTTTATATATTAATGGGTCCCAATCGAGTAGTGGCTGATCATGTTGGAAGTAATGCGCCAGCCTTTGTTCACAGAGTAGCGCACTCTAAATCGAGACCCGTGTCTAGGAGTCAGGAATGAAAGGCTAAGGAAGTTTTCTTCCAAATGATGAACGAATGGTTCACTGAGTTTGTCCGAACTAATCCGGCTGCTCAACAACCTCCACCCCCACCTATTCCCCAACTGGTTCCCATAGCTTCTCAAGGTTTAGAACCTTTACGTTTGAGCAAGCCATCTTTGAATAAAATTGAAAAATACGGGGCCAAAAGTTTAGAGCTACCGTTGATGACGATCTTGAGAGAGCCAAGTTTTGGCTTGAAAATACGATCCTGGTATTTGATGAATTATCTTGCACGCCAGTTGAATATGTTAAATGCATTGTATCACTTCTGAGAGATACTGTATATTAGTGGTGGAACACTTTGATATCCGTGGTGCCGAGAGAAAGAGTAACGTTGGAATTCTTTCAAACTGAGTAAGAGTAACATTGGAATTCTTTCAAACCGAGTTTAGAAAGAAATACATAAGCTAGCGGTTTATTGACCAAAAACACAAAGAATTTCTAGAACTGAAATAGGGTCGTACGTCTGTGACCGAGTACGAAAGAGAATTTATGAGACTCAATAAATATGCTCTAGAAATTTTTTCCACTGAGGCAATTATGTGTTAGTGATTCGAAGATGGATCAAAAGAAGATATTAGGCTTCTAGTCGGGATTTTGGAGTTGAAAGAATTTGTGGTGTTAGTTGACAGGGCTTGCAAAGCCGAAGAACTTGGCAAAAAAAGAGAGAAAAGTTTATTCTGAGGCTAGAGATTCGAGAAAGAGGTTGATGAGTAAACCCTATCACTCTTCATCAAAGAAATCACGAGATTCGTATAGTCGTTCAAATGCAGCAGTTGGGTATTCTAATAGAGATCACGAGAAGTAATACAAGAGTCCTAAAACTCAAACCACTTCAATATCGAGCGTTGGTAGTGTTAGAACCAACAAACCCGAGTGTTAACAGTGTGGAAGGCAACATTTTGGAGACTGCTTGATGAATAATAAAGCTTGGTTCAAATGTGGCTCACAAGATCATTTTATTAGGGATTGTGCTGAGTTACCCGAGAATGACAAATATCAGAATGTAAGATGAAGCAATACAACTGCTAGAGGGAGGACATCTAGAAATACGGGAAAATGTGACTAGCAGTGAAGGTACAGCAAAAGATTTTGCTGTGAGATTTGAGGCTCGAGCGTAGGTCAAAGCTCAAACTATTTGCGCTCGCGAAGATGCGTCGTCACCAAATGTTATCACCGGTGTATTTTCTCTCAGTGACACTGATGTAATTGCTTTGATTGATCCTGGATCGACTCATTCATATGTTTGTATGAATCTAGTGTCTAGGAGTTCCTGTTGAGTCAACTGAATTTTTGATTAAAGTATCGAACCCCTTAGGCAAGTATGTCCTAGTTGATAAAGTTTGCAAGAACTGTCTTTTGATGACTCGGGGTTACTATTTTCCAGCTAATTTGATGCTTTTACTGTTTGATGAATTCGATGTGATCTTGGATATGGATTAGTTAACTCTGCATGATGCTGCTGTAAAATTGTAGATGAAAGACTATTGAATTGAAATGTTAGAATAGTGAAATTTTTAGAATTGAATTCGATGAGTTGAGTGGATTGCCTATAGTAACATCGGCGAAGTTAGTTCAAAAATATGTGAGGAATGGTTGTGATGCTTACCTTGCGTATGTACTGGATACAAAAGTGATTCAGATTGAATCAGTACCAGTTGTTTGTGAATATACAGATGTGTTTCCAGAAGAGTTACCTGGGTTGCCACGATCAGAGAAGTCAAATTTGCTATTGAATTAGTACCCAGAACATCAATGATATCAATAGCTTCGTATAGAATGGCTCTAAAAAAATTGAAAGAATTGAAAATTCAGTTGCAATAGTTAACAGATGGAGGTTTGCAGGACCTAGTTTTTCACCGTGCACCAGTTCTGTTCGTAAAGAAGAAAGATGGATCGATGAGATTGTGTATTGATTATCGTCAGCTTAACAAGGTTACAATTAAGAATAAGTATCCTTTACTGAGAACTGATGATTTGTTTGATTAGTTGAAAGGAGCAACAGTATTCTCAAAGATTGATCTGTGATCTGGCTATTATCAGTTGCAAGTTAAAGATTCGGATGTGCCAAAAACTGAGTTTAGAACCGGTTACGGGCATTATGAATTTCTTGTTATGCCGTTTGGATTAACTAATGCTCCTGCAGTTTTTATGGATTTGATGAATCGAATCTTTAGACCGTATTTGGACAGATTTGTTGTTGTATTCATTGACGACATTCTGGTCTATTCCCGAGATGAATCGAGCATGCTGAACACTTGAAGATTGTATTAAAAACCTTGAGAGATAAGCAACTGTTTGCTAAATTCAGCAAATGCAAGTTTTGGCTCTTAGAGGTTGGATTTTTGAGACTCATTGTTTTAGCGGAAGGCATTCGAGTAGATCCAAGTACAATTTTAGCAGTTGTTGACTGGAAACCACTAAGAACGTATCTTAGTCAAAAGCTTTCTCAGATTAGCTGGCTACTATCGGTATTTTGTAAAAGGGTTCTCAATGATTGCTACAACAATGACTTGATTGTTAACTGAAGCACCAGTTTTAGTTCATTATGAGTCGGGTAAAGAGTTTTTGATTTTAGTGATGCGTCATTGTATGGTTTGGGATGTGTTTTGATGGAAGAAGGCAAAGTGATAGCTTATGCTTCCAGACAATTAAAATCGCATGAAAAAAATTATCTAACGCACGATTTAGAGTTGGCCGTTATTGTTTTTGCATTGAAAATTTGGCAGCATCATTTATTTTGTGAAAAGTGCCACATCTTTACTAACCACAAGAGTTAAAAATATATAATGACTCAGAAAGATTTGAGTTTGTGACAACAAAGATGACTCAAATTGTTGAAAGACTATGAATTAGTGATTGACTATCATTTGGGAAAAGCGAATGTAGTCACGAATACTCTGAGTAGAAAATCTTTATTTTCTTTGAGGGAAATTAACTTTGTTTGATGATGGTTCGATTTTAGCTGAGTTTAAAGTTAAGCCATTATTTCTTCAAAAAATTTGTGAAGCTCAGAAATGTGACAATAAGTTGCAAGCTAAAAGAGTACAATGTGAGTCGACTACTGATTCATACTATCAGATCGAATCCAATGATTGTTTAATGTTTCGAGGTCGAATTTGTGTACAGCGAAACTTCGAGCTTATTCAGAAAATTCTACTTGAAACATATAGTGGTTGTTTATCTGTTCATCCTGGGAGTACTAAAATGTACAATGATTTGAAATTGTTGTATTGGTGGACAGGGATGAAACGAGACATTTCAGAGTTTGTGTCAAAATCTTGGTTTGTCAGCAAGTCAAAGCTGAACATCAAGTGTCTTCGGGATTACCATAGCCAGTGATGATACCAGAGTGGAAATGGGATAGAGTTACGATGGATTTCGTATTGGGATTACCCCTATCACCGAAAAAGAAAGATGCTATCTGGGTTGTTATTGATCGACTGACTAAGTCTGCACACTTCATTTCGGTACGTACAGACTTTTTGCCCGACAGATTAGTTGAATTGTGCATCTATGGGATTTTTAGATTGCATGGGGTGTCAGTTTCTATTATTTCGGATAAAGATCCGAGGTTTACATCGCGATTTTGAAATAAATTACAAGAAGCTTTAGGTACACGACTACAATTTAGTACTGCATTTCATCTGTAAATAGATGGTCAATCCAAAAGAATTATACAGATTCTCGAAGATATGATTCGTTGCTGTGTTTTAGAGTTTGAAGGCAACCGAGAAAAATATTTACCATTGGTTAAGTTTGCGTATAACAATAGTTTTCAATCGATTAAAAAGATGACACTGTATAAAGCATTGTATGGTTGTAAATGCCAAACTCCGTTGTACTAGACTGAACTTAGTGAGAAAAAGATTCACGGGGTTGATTTGATTAGAGAGACTGAAGATAAAGTGAAAGTAATTTACGACAGTTTCAAAACAGCTTCAGATCGACAGAAATATTATGCAGATTTGAAATGTAAAGACATTGAATTTCAAATAGGTGACCGAGTATTTCTAAAAGTATCTCCGTAGAAGAAGATTCGTCATTTTGGTGGAAAAGGAAAATTGAGTCTGCGATTTATCGAGTCGTATGAGATTATCAAAAGAATTGGGCCAGTAGCATATCGACTAGCTTTACCGTTAGAGTTAGAAAAGACCCATAATGTGTTTCATGTGTCGATGTTACGTCGATATAGATCAGATTCGTCACACATAATTTCTCTGACAGAGATTGAAATTCAACCTAAATGACATATAGGGAATAACCGACCAAAATTTTAGCTCGAGAGGTTAAAGAGTTCAAAAACAAGAGCATAGCTTTAGTGAAGGTTCTATGGCAAGGACATGGTGTTGAAGAGGCTACGTGGGAACCCAAGGAAGCTATGACAAAATAGTACCCTAACCTATTTTCTGGTAAGATTTTTAGGGACGAAAATTCCTTAGGGGGAGAGTTGTAACAGCCCGTTTTTAGTCAAATCAAAACAGTGGTTTTGGGACCACAAATTCAAATTCAAAATAGTTATCTTATTATTAAATTGAGGTATACAGTATGATAGTATGATTGTGTAAAAATTTTGTTAAGAAATTTTATCGTTTGGGTGCTTAATTTGATAACAAGGACTAAATCCCGTAAAGCGTAAAACTCGAGTTCTATTAGCTAAAAGTGTCTAATAGCTATGGAACCTTAAAGAGGAGGTCTTTATGTGATAATTAGCCCATTAATTAGATAGTGGATGATTTTGGCTTGGCATTATTGAAATTTTGGTTAAGTTTTAAGGTTAATTAAGTAAATTGGTAATTAATGATTAATATGATAAAACAAACTATGTATCATCTTTATTTTCATCTCTTGTAACCGAAAATTAGGGCTTAGGAAGCCATTTTTGTGCTCAAGCTTTCGGAAATCTCATCCTTTTCTTATTGATTAAGAAAAGCAACGTACGGATCTAGATCAGGGGAAAAATAAAGTTTAGATTAGTCCATCCTGTTTCGACGTTTTTGTGACTGAGGTAAGTTCGTATGTTAATAAACATTAATGTAATTATGTTTTAAATTCTTTATTTTTGAATTAATTGTTAATATGACCTTACGGATATGTTCGACGAAGATTCAGCAATTTGAAATCCCAGTTGAACCTTAGGAATAGATTAGGACACAAATGACATGTCATTAGGGGTTATGTGATTTGGGTACTGCTCTATACATTCTATCGATGGATGAGTTATCCGGTATGTGTTGTGGATCCTTGTCAGCTTGTGCGAGCAGCACCGTATAGTTACGGCTTGACTGTCAACTTGCGTTAGTAGACCCGTTGATAGCTCGAGAGTGAGCATCATATGAGATATGAGATTGAGATAGCATTGAAGGAGTATGAAATTTATACGAGCTAGTACAAGTATGTACGTGAACTATACAATTGTTGAATCGTTGAATCGTTGAAACATCTCATAAGTTTCAAATTTAAATTGAATTACATTATGAGATGTTTGTGTTTTTGAATTGTAGTTTAATAGTAAGTTTCACTTATTAAGCATATGAGCTTACTAAGCTTTATAGCTTACTTTGTTTATTTTTCCATGTTTTATAGTGATTATCGAAGCTTGCTCAGATTTGGGAGTCGTTGAAGATCTCATCACACTATCAAGCTATCATTGGTACTTTTGAACTTGTGTATTTGGTTATATGGCATGTATAGGAGTTGTGGTTAATATGGCATATACATTAGTAATGGATTAAACCAATTGATTTGGCTTGAAAATGAAGTATGTTTTGGTTAGGTGTATAGCCATGTGATTTGGCTTATTTTAGTATATTTGGCTATGTATATATATGTGCAAATGCCCTTTTGTGATGTGGTTTAAAATTTTCATATGAATAGTTGAAATTTGAGATTGGTATGCTTGTGGTTTTAGGCAAAATAGTGTATAATTGAAAGTGACCATTTAGGTGATTTGAGAATGTGAAATTTGTATGAATTGAATGGCTTATTGTGAATACTTGTGTGTCTTGTGGTTGATGGTATAGAGTTAGTATGAATTAGGCTTGGTTGAGATTGGCTTGAATGCCTATTTATGCCATGTTATATACCATTTGAATTGTGTAGGTGAATGCAAATTTGGGTGAGTAAAATGGCTTGATAAATAGCTTAGTTTTGTCCACACGGGTGTGTGTCTTAGCCTTTTGTCACACACGGTCAGGTGATATGGCCGTTTGTCCCCTAGTGTTTAATTAGAAATCAAGTCAGTATGCTCCACACGGCCCAGCACACAAGTTTGTGACTTGGCCATGTGGTATAAGTCATTATACCCTACATTTTTGTTATGGCCTAGCACACGGCCTGGCACATGGGCCTGTGAGGCCATTTTGAAGGGTACACTGGCTGGTCACACAAGCGTGTGGTTGGCCGTGTGACCCAAGTCAGAGATTTACATGAGATCGGACACGGGCTGGGACACAGCCATGTGATCCCATTTCGAATGTCCATACGGCCTATGGCACGGACGTGCCTTTAGCCGTGTGAGACACACGATCGGGCCACACCGACTTGTGTCCCCTATGTATTGAAAAATTTTCTATGTTTTTCAAAAATTTCCTAAGGTATCATTTAGTCTCGAACCACTTTTAATGCATGATTTGGGCCTCTTAGGTTCGTATTAGGGACTGTATGATTGATTGTAAATGACTTTTATTTAGGAATGGAAAATGTATGTGATATGTATGATCGTTTATGAAATAAGTGTGGTAATGCTTTGTAACCTTATTCCAGTGACGGATACGGGTTAGGGGTGTTACATCCTACATGGAGAAATAAGGAAGTAAGTGAGAAACGTCATTAAGAGGAAGAATAAGAGATAATGCGATGAGTCAAACTACTTTCATATTTGAAATTATTTTGATGCTCCTTTTTCTTGAATTTCGTACCAACCTTAAGCCTCAGAAGATTACAAGCCAAAAAGTCTTATGTGACCTAGGTAAATCTACTCATGAATGAACATTGTATCAAGTAATTGCAATAAAGATTGTTTGTATTCTGCTAGGATAATCAAATTACCTGTATGATTTATCGATGGATTAATATATTTGAGGACCTTGTTGTTTATATACTTTGTATTATACTAAACTTATATGTTTGAAATTGAGAATGGTAAGTCATTTATATATCATGCCAAAATTACGCATATGTATGATTATTCCTAGTTATGTGTTCCAAAACTCGTCTTTGTATCACACTTGCTCAAGAGTAGTTTTTTAATTTTTGTTTTTATGTTTTCCTTGGTTAAGGACATGGAATGACTTAAGTGTGGGGGAGTTTGATCTGTTGTAATTTGTTATAGAAAATGAAACCACTTTTCGTACTTAAGGAGTTCGTATAAAAGCAATTTCATTATGTTTTACTTAGTTTTTCACTTTTAGTTCTTGAATAACAAAAAGTGTGATTTGAGTTATTTATATAAACTTAAGGGCCAAAGTAGGCCTAAAAGAAGGCTAACGTATTTGGTGAATGTACAAGACATCCTTTTGAGGCAGAGAACACGAGATTAGTTGCCATGTTTCCACATAGAGGGTCAATGTTGCAACATAGTGAGCAGGATAACCAAAAGAGCAAGACTGCCTTTGGTGTCAACCAAAAAAGCAAGACTACCTTCGGTGTCGTGACATAGCTAGAGGATGTCGTGACACAGCCCTAAATCCAAGCCTGAGCCTATAAACTACCACCAGCGTCATGACATAGGCTTGAGGATGTCGTGATACCGCCCTGACATGACGAATTAATGAATTGAGTCCATTTTGGTATGCACAACAAACTTTAATGACAAAACATTACCCAATTTAGGTCAATAGACGACGACCAACCCTAATTTTATAAATAGGCTTCACTGAATGCTTCATAAATAATCCTTTTTGTATCTTTAATCTTTTATTCTTGTTTAGGTTGCAACTTTTATTTAGCTTTCAATTTTTAGTTTCTTTTGTACTTAGGATTTCCATTTATAATCCAATTTTATTTTCATTTTTGTTCTTCAAAGAATTTGACTTGTGGATTCATCAACTCTTTATGGATTTCTGTGCTTTCAATATTCAAAACAAATCAGGATTTCTTTTAAACCCTTATTCTTAATATATTTTTTATGTTTATCTTTTTAATCAAGTTTATGTTGTTTATTAGATCCATGAGAAACTAATCCTTTTATAGGGGATTAGCGAGTGGACGTGGGAGTAATTAATTTATATGTAGATTTCTTAGCGGATCAGCTGGTTAGGATAGGAAGAACTTAAACCCTAGGCTTGACAACCCTAGGAAGTCATCTAGGTAACCCAAAATTGGTATTACTTATCCATGAACACCTTACCCCAATCCGGTCATGACTGTGAGGTCGAGAGATAAGTAGTTCTTACTTACTCATTCGTTGAGTGAAAGTTGAGAGATCCTATTAGGTTAGCAACTAGTTGGTTGAGTAGAACTCGAGATAGGAATTAGTTACGACTACCGAAGCGACTTAGTCTTCCATGCTTAGAATTGATTGAGTCAACAAATTAGTTTTCCATTTTTCTTTTAATGCAATTTAGTTATTTTCTTTAATATAATTTTTCTCTCTTTATGTTTTATCGTAATATAATTTAATTAAAATACTAAATAAATCTATTAACATCGAAGTTAGAATTAATTTAGTATTCACCTCACTTGGGCACGATCCTCAGAGTACTTCCATACTTCATTCTATAAACCATATTACAACCTAACCCGCATACTTGCAAAAATTGCCTAACTATTATATTTGGTTATAGGAATTACACTCTAGACATTAATAAATTTGGAGGGGGTCACACAACAGGGGACGTCGCAACGTGGAGACATGAAACAGCCCAAACTCGGCCTAAAAGTTTAAGCGGAATTTGGAAGAGTTACACCAACGTATTGAAAGCTGCTTCTAGATGGTATTCAGAAACCATTCAAACCCTTACTTGATTTGTAGTGAAAATCTTTTTAGAGTTTAACTTTGAAAACCAAAAATCCATTTTATTCGATGTAAGTAATTTTGTAGTTTCATTTTAGAAATTGTCAAATACTGACGAGATTATCAAAGAGCAAGGTGAATTTAGAAACAAATTACAAACCCAAAAGATCAAATCATAGATACATCAGTGCAATCCCAATCCAAGCTCCTATACACTGTCCAATCTTAAGTCAGATGTTTACCTAAACAGATAAAGATAAGACAAGGGTGAGCTCCCAAATTTGGCGTATGGCCAAATTCAAATACAAATAAACAGTTCATAACATCTAAAACATAGTAATGTAAATAATTTAACAATAGTTATATAACCAGTACAGAATAGACCTAGAGTATCACAGAGATTCAACAATGATAGCACAACAGCACAGAACAAAACAAAATAGAACAGAGTAGAACAAAACAGAACAGAGTAGAACAGAACAAGAAATGTATGTCTATATCATTACAGTATTTGTCAAAACTATTCAGAGTGTAGATCTATCAGAAAACATGCTACCCAACTTCACTACACACCAAAATAGAGTTCTCCAGAACTCGTCTAACCAAATTACACCAATAGATAACTATGGACAGTGCCACCTGAATTTGTAGTTAAAACTGCCAGATCAAATAGATGTGGTCAAGCCACAATATTGCAGTCAAGTTTCCAGAACAGAATTGTGGATAAACCACCAGATAATGCAAATCATTAAACTGCCAAAAACATTCTCCTTTCACATCATCCCAAATCCCATGCAATATGTCATGGCATGCATATATAGAGTCAGAGTAATAAGCATGTAGGTCATGCTATCGAACCATAACAGAATCATTAGGCATGGGAATCCATGTTTTGTAAAAAAGATTTATCAAACCTCAACAGATTGCATCAGATTGTCATGAAGTCACATACATGGTTGTATATCAGAATCAATACCAATCAATTCAACATATTCAAATATCACATATTCTTAATCAATAGAGTAACACAAGAGCGTACCATCAGACTTAACAGAATACAGATTGTACCTAGATAATTCACATACCTCAATGCATCCAAATAGTGTACATTGTACATTAACAATCATCTTTACTTATCTTAAATCAAAACAGAAATATGTATCACATTGTAACACCCCAAACCCGGCCTAGACATTATGGCTGAATCTGGCGATGTCACATGGAATGGAATTTGAAATCGAATTTATCAAGTTAAAATCGTTTCCATTTGTTAGCTCTTATTTATCTTTCATTAATTTCAAAACTATTTCCTCGTTAATTTAATTTGTTTAAAACATATTATGTAGCAGAAGCTTTTAAAATAGTGATATTTAAAGAAAATCGTTCTTGTTTTAGGAAAACGTTGTATTTAATAAAACCTAGTTTTCATTGCAGTTCTAAAGCTCATGAAAATAGTTAAAATCCAAAGTAACGGCAATAGTCCAGATTACATCAAAATACTCTAAAAATAATAGGAATTAAAAACCTTAAATGGAATTAAATCAGTTCAGTTGCCATGTGGTCACCATTGAGTCCTCCGCCGCATTGATCTATTTAGATCTGGGGGTTACCTGTACAGATAAACCAAAAAGGGTGAGTTTATGTAAACTCAGTGTGTAATCCCCATAGAAGACATGCATACAGTCAAACAATAATTATCAGTCAAATACAGTTTGGGCCTAACCCCATTACAAATTCAGGTACAGTTTAGGCCTTAGCCCAATCAGATATAGTCTCAGATATAAATTAGGGCCTTAGCCTATCTCAGATATAGTATACATACAGTATACAGAAATCAATATCCTACCCACCAGCCTCTACATATCATCTTCGACCATCTCTACACACCATGTGAGGTTTAAAACACCGACCTAGCCCTACACACCAAGTCGTACTGAATGCGGCACTTATCAGTAATATTGTAGTTGAGCTGCCAAATAATAGACATGAAAGCCTTTCAGTACACTTCCTCCAATAATCAATCATCCCACCCCAATGCAGATGCAACTAAACATGCTCAATGCAGATGTACATTATTACATGCTTATATTCAGTTATCAGTTATACATACAGATCAATAAACATACATTTATTTAACATGCTCAATACATATAGTATATGTTCAGATCAAACAATTTAGGTTCTAAGTAACACTTACCGACCCTACAGTAGGTTCACAGTTGACTTGGGTGACCCGTGCAACCCTAAGAAACATTTTAGCTAACTGGGCCCAACGCCCATGTGGTTTGCCTGTGTGAGCCGCACGTCTGTGTGGCCTACACGCCCAGATTGGCCTTGGCCCGTGTGGATTATACAGCCTGGCCCAAATTTCACATACCCGTGTGGACTACCTATGTGGGCCCACACGCCCGTATGCACTACCCGTGTGGGCCCACATGCTCGTGTGGCTTACACGCCCAGTTCGTTCATGCATGTGTGTCACACACGACCTATCTGGCCATCACACGGCCATGTCACTCGCACACGGCCTACCACACGGGTGACCACACGCCCATGTGGCGTCGACAGTTCGCAGTTTTGGCTTTAGCTGAATCCCATTTTCTGTGTTTTCGAGTACACACCTGGTATTATTTTAGTGCGAAAGCTATCCTGAGCCTTCCAAAACCTTGAATCAAAATATCCAACAATAATTTAGCAGATTGCTTAAGCAAAACGACACAATAGTTAACCAAGACCAGACTTACCACCAACGACAAGTTACTTCCAACGCGAACTAAACTGTCGAAGAACTACTCATTGCTTCACAATTTGCTCCTAAACACGAATTATCACCACCAATTACTACAAATCGACATCGCTAAAATACCAAACAAAAATTAAACACATAGAACTCTAACAACAAAAAAATGATAACACGATAGAACCATCAACCGCTATGAAGAGAGAATATAAATTAACGGCTTAGTCGAAGAGAGGAAAATGACAACAACCACCAAGAAAAACTGGAAGAAGGAAAAAAACGTCCACAGAGAAATTTTTTTGGAAAGGGAGAGAAAATTTAAAAATAAATAAATAAAAAGAAAGAATCAAGATATGACACAATCCCCTTATTTTTCTCCTACTCCCCATATGATCTCAACTTACTCAAATTTTCAGTCCAGCTGAAATTCTATTTGACAGCAGAACCAAAAATAACACTCTCTTGCTAATGCAGGGATTCGAACGTAGGACCTCCTTACCACACACAGACTCCTTACCACTTGAACCAGTAGGCTCATTCTGATGTGAAATTAAAAGTAATTAAATATAAGCTCGCCGAACAAGTGTAAGGCTTAAGTCAGAAGAATGCCAAAATTTGCCAAAGGTAGGGCTTAAACCCAAGACCTCTCAGACACTCCCAAAACACTTAACCACTAAAGCAGACACACAGTTGTGTCAAAAACTTACAGAAGCATGATTATAAAATTTGGGGCGCTACACACATAGCAGATTATTCACCAATAGATCAACAATTCCTAAGTTTTGTAGCTTAATACAGATCATACAGACCCTACAGAAGGCCTACATTTGAGCCAAACGACGTTCACGGCCTAAGGGGAAATTTCAAAATTTTGACCCACATGGCCTGGCACACGCCTGTTTGGTCCTCTTAGTGTCTCACATGGCCTGGAAACACGCTTGTGTCCCTAGCCCATGTGACCCTAAATAGGGCATCACACGGTCTGCCACACAGCTGGACACACAACCGTTTGGCACACACGGCCTACCATATGGCCTAGAACATGGTTGTGTGGTGTCAAAGGCCATGTTTTTTTTACATTCACGAATTATAAAAATTCGGGTTTTTGTTACCCACCTGTTAGAGATTCAATGCAGAAGCAGCAAGGAAGAATTTTTGTCTCTAATACGACATTATAGTGACAAATCAGACGACTCATTCATAAAAAAATCGTTAAGATTAGCATCCAAAATTGAATTTACGTCGAAGAACTTTCGACACAAAACCTTAAAATTGAAACTTATCAGCAGCCAAATTGAACCAGGCAAGAGAAGTCAAATCCCGTACAGAATCAATTTGGCGTGTAACAGCCAGTTTTCAATGAAATCAAAATAGTGGTTTCGGGACCACAAACTGAAGTTAAAATATTTATTTTATTATTATTTTATTTCTTATAGCATGATAGTAGTATTGTTGAAACATTTTGTTAAGAATTTTTACCGTTTACATGCTTAATTTGATAAAAAGGACTAAATCGCGTAAAGTGAAAAAGTTGAGTTCTAATAGCTAAAGGTATTAAATAGATATAGAACCTTAAATTTTGAGTCCTTATGTGGCAATTAAACCATAAATGTTGATATTGGAATATGATGGCTTGGTATAAGTGAAATTATAAATGTTTTTAAAGGTTATATATGTAATATGGTAAATAAATGACAAATTAAATAAAAAAATCAAGCTATCATCTTTTACCTTTCTTCAACAGAAATTTTAAATAAAAAGAAACCATGAAAGCTTCCTAAGCTCAGCCATTGTGTCTTTGGGTGCATGGTATGTATTTTAGTTCTGTTTTTAATGATTTCTATGTTTTCGAGATCATTGTAGCTTAATCTAGCTAGCCCGGGACTAATTTGTGAAATTGTTAAATTATTAGAGTTTTTTCATTAGTGAATATGTATGAGTTTTGATGATTTATGAAATAAAATGATTAGTTGTGAGATAAACAACTTTTGTTAAGTGATTTTTGGTGAAATTGTCAAATAGGAATTAAATTGAAAAATAGAAAATTTTTACATGGTGAAAATTTTTCTAAAATGTAAATTTGGGTTAAATTGAATAAAATACATATTGAATTAAGCTAAATTTATCTGTTTAGATCAAGACAAACCTAATATGGCTTTAGATCAGGGTAAAGATAAAGTTTCGATTAGTCGCTTCTGTATCTACGTTTAATCGTCGAGGTAAGTTCGTGTAATTATCTTGTATTTATATGTTTTAATTGAATTATACATGTGTTGTGAATTTCCATATATATATATATATATATATATATATATATATATATATATATACCGATTGCATATCCAACGACGTACGATAATTACCTAGCTCCGTTTGAACCTTACAAATTCGTAGGATACAAATGACATGTAATTAGGGTTTACATGATTCGGGTGTTGGTCCTAAACATCCTACCGATGGCTGAGGTCCGGAATGTGTTGCAAATACTCTATAGCTCATGTGAGCATACATGTACAGGATTTGATGGCTGAGGTCCGGCATGTGTTGCAGATACTCTATAGCTCGTGTGACTATCCCGAGTATCCAACGATATTCTAATTGGTTCAACGGGCATGATTTGGAAAGAGGACGGTAAAGGTTCGATATGAACTATGATATAAACACATATGAATTTCATTGAAATGGTAATACATGGTATATTGAGAGTTGATATGAATAATATATGTATTTGATACATGATAAAATGTTGTGCTCATCCAAGATCATATTGCCTATGTTATATGTTTAAATGGCTAACATGTTTGTGTACATGCTTAGGCTTTGGCCAAATTGTGGTTGGAATATACCATGTTAACTTACCTATTATGTGTTTAAATGGTAAGTGCTATTTTATATTATATGAACTTACTAAGTAATTATGCTTAGTCTATGTTATTTTCGTATTTTATAGTAAATCTGAAGCTCGTTCGAGTTAGAAGCTTGTCGAAGTTATATCACACTATCCATCAGCTATATCAGTACTTTTGGATATTTCTAAATTTGGTTATTATGGCATATATAGGTATTTTGGTTGATAAAGTAGCCATTGTTCTTGGCTTGTGTTTATGGCATTTTGAGTGATGATATGGATTTAGTTTTGGCATGTATATATATATATATATATTTGGCTTTTAAGTGGTTGATGTTTTGGCTTATTATGGTTGAATGATTGAAGATGAAATGGTAACTTAAAATACATGTATATATGGTCTTGTGATATGTTTAAATATGGTGTCTTGATACTTTTGTTCTAAATGTCATGAATGGCTATAAGTGCTAGTTGTTGAATGGTACATTTGGTACCTTTTGGTATGAAATTGATAGGTAAATCAAATGGCATGTATTGGTATAAACTTAGCTAAAGGTTAGTTATACATTTGGTCAAATTTTGTTTATAAGTGTACATGTTTGATTGTTAACATTGAGGTGCCCTTTGGGCATATTGGTTGTATGCAAATGTATCATATTTGATTTGCTTGATTATGTATGGCTTTGATGTATTTTGATGGCTTGTTGAATTGTGAAAAAATTATTGTAAGTACATGCATGAATAGGTGAGAAAAATGGCTTGGAAATTGCTTATTTCTCATCCATACGGGCAGAGACATGGGCGTGTGTCTCAGTCATGTGTGACACATGGCCATGCGACATGGCCGTGTGACCTAAGTTAGTGAGTTACATAGGCTGGGACACGGTCGTGTGTCCCTACTTTGAATGTCCGTGTTTCAGGCCATGTGACCCCTGCAGTTTTGAAAATTGTCATTATTTTCTGAGAAATTCTATAAGTTTTCGATTTAGTCCTGACTTGGTTCTAATGTGTTTTTAGGGCCTCGAGGGCTCATAAAAGGGACTAAATGTATGTTATTGATTACTTTTGCTATGTTCAATGATATGAATTTAAATGTTTAAAATTTTTGTTAGTTTGAATCATAAACTCTAGTAATGTTCCGTAATCCTGTTCCGGTGACGGATATGGGTTAGGGGTGTTACATGGCATAACATACCAAAAAGAAAGGTAACTTGAAGAGAAGAATCAAAGCGAAGAAAAATAAAGAAACAGAAGAGAAATCGCGAAAAATAAATGGAAAATGAATGTGGAATAAACACATGAGGTTTATGGGAAGATTAATTAACCACAAACAATTGTAACACCCAAAATTGGGCCTAGTCAAAACAGTGGTTTCGGGACAGCAAATACGATGTCAAAATATTTATTTTATGATTATTATGAGGCCTAGAATATGAAATTAAGCATGTGTTAAAGTTTCATGAAGAAATTCTTAGTATAAGGTGTCCAATTGGAAATTATGGACCAAATTGAATAAATTGTAAAACTTGGATTCTAGAAGCAATTTGCATGAAATTGCTTTAGATTATTAATTAGAAGGTCTTAAAGAGTAATTTTCCTAATTTCTAAGTTTTTCGACAAAAATGGGCATGCATAGAAAATTGGAAGTTTAGTAAAGAAAGGCATTTTGGTCATTTGGTAATAAAATCAATAAAAAGGGAAAATGAAGGCAAAAATCAGCCATTCTTCTCCCCTTACTGCCGAAATTCCAAGGGACACCATAGCTAGGGTTTCTTCACTTTCCAAGCTCAATAGTAAGTGACTCCTAGCCCCATTTTTAATGTTTTTTGTATTTTTGAGATCCTTGTAACATATTCTCTCCATTATTTTAAGCTAGGATTCATGTATGCAAAATAACCCATGTGTAACATGTTTTTTCTTTGATGCTTTATGGGGGAATATGAAAGTTAGATGTGTTTTAAACATCTTTTCCTAAGTGATTTCCAAGAAAAACCCCTAACAGGACCTTTTTGAAAAAGGTACAAAATATGTGGTAGAAATATGAAATAGAGGAAAATGTGGGCTAGTATGAGTTTATAATACATTCAGCTAGGCTTGGATAACCAAGAAATTGCATGTATTTCATTTTACGAGCTTAGGCATTAAGTTGTAAAATTTTGAAATTTAGGGGCAAAATGGTCATTTTGCTTGGGGTGAATGTTAGGTCCGGAATAAATAGCATGAGGTATTAATAATTTATTTTTACTGATAAAGACCCCAAGGAACCGATTCGGGAGATCGATCGTGGAAAACGAAAGGTTTCAGAATAATTGAAATACGAAACCTAAGCAATTACCAGGTAAGTTCATATAACTTGAATGTAAACTATCTTTAAATACATTAAAGATGTATGTACATGTATGAACTATAATAGTAATATTTATTGTATGACAACTCATGAAATAATAATATTATGATGAAATGTCCTGGTTGAATAAAAAGGGATGTCTGATGGATTACTCGAAAATGAAATAAGGGTATAAAGGATTTAGCCCGGACGGGTGATCCTACAGTGATCTACCATCCCAAAGAATATATGTGCTTTGACGGATTTAGCCCGAACGGGTAATCCGAATAGGATTTGAATTTAGTCTGGACTGGTAATTTAGACCTGAACTCGTAGGAGTATATGTCATTATTGAGAATTTAGCCTGGACTAGTAATCTTGACATTACTCTGTGAGTTACGTTGTGGGGGATTTAGCCTGGACTGGTAATCCCGCCATAAAAGTGAGGTTCACGGGAGTGCGTATTTAAAGGATCACTTGCATGATTTGATGGTAACGAGATATCCATTGAGATTCCAAGAAATTCGACGGGATTAAAATGTTAAATGGAAATAGACATGTTTGAATTGATGAGCTCATCTATGTAGGATGTTACATTGTACTGGCATGAGACTAACTTGATGGGTGAGTACATGTGATAGGTAATTTTACTACGAATGTTTGGCCTAAATGTCTTATATAATTTCATGCTAAATAACCGGTAAGTTTACTTTCTCATTATCCAGACTTACTAAGCATGTTAAAGCTTACCCCCTCTCCTTTCCCTGTTTTACAGAGCTCGTGGACTCGTGAAGATTGGAAGATGATTGGAGCATTGTCAACACTATCAACTTGTCTTGCTTTGGTATATAAATACTTTATTTTATTTTAAATGGCATGTATAGGTTTTGGTTATTTTGTGATATGTGTCATTGGTTAGCATATGTAAAGGCTTAAATATTAAACTTATTCTTTTTGTATATGGCTATAAGACATAGCTCATTTTTTATGTAGGCTATGACCTACTAATTGTGCTTTTTTGTGGTTAAATGTTCTAGTGATGATTAAATGTGGTATATTATAAATAGATATATGAAATGTGGCCAAATCGTTTGGGATGGTTAAGTCCTAATTGGCAAAGAGTTATAACAATGAGCCAAGTTTGAATGAGTTTTTGAATGAGATGGAAATCCTAAATACAAAGAGGATAAATTAGCATGTACATAACCAATTATATGATGTTAACATGCAATAGATCATTTAAGGTAGTACTTGGACCTATTTAGGCCATGTTAAACCTCATTGAGGTTCATGAATATAAGTGGTTGTTGAGGGTGACCATTGGCTTAGATTGTAGCCTCCAAAAAAGTCTATACGGATAGACACACGGGCGTGTGTCTAGGCCGTGTGTGACACACGGTCAGCCCCACGGGCGTGTGGTATGGCCATATGTCCCCTTCACCTAAAATTTTTAGGTCAGAATGCATGGTAGTAAACACACGGGTAGAGCCACGACCGTGTCTCTCAACCGTGTGGAGGACACGGCCCAGCACACGAGCGTGTGTCTTGGCTGTGTATCCCTAAATACATGATGATGTCATAAACAAAATGCTTAAGTTTTTGGGCACAGGTGACAACAAGGGTGTGTTTCAAAGCATATGGGCGTGTGCATTGCCTCCACACAGGCATGTGAGGCTTAACCTAGGAAATTTTCCAAAAACTTTCTCAAGTTCTCGGTTTAGTCTCGGACCATTCTCAATGTATGTTTAGGGCCTCGTAGGTCCATAATAGGGATATTATGAATATGATTAATTGGTTTTAATTTGGAACGAAATTTTTTAGCCCAAAATTTTTTGAAAAGGTCATGTTCGTACTCAGTAATGGGGTACGGGTAATTATGAATATGATCTCGGGTACGAGTAAGGGGTGTTACATTTAGTGGTATACGGGTAAGAGGTGTTACATTTAGTGGTATCAGAGCTACAGTTTAGTCAGTTCTAGGACTAACGTAGCATATGTTGAGTATATCTATACATGCCATTATACAAGTTATGATAGTGTGACATCTTTTAACCATTTTTAATTGCATTTGAATATAGTAAATATCTTCCAATCAAGCTCAAGATGAGAGAGCCGAGAGCCATGCTCCAGCTTTTATTCAATGAGCTACTGCTAGTAGTAGTAGAAGGCCTGTGTCTAAAGGCCGAGAAGAGGCAAGAGTTGCCTTTTTTGAGATGATGGATGAATGGTTTGGGGATTATTTGAGAAACTGCCCTAATATACCCAAACCTCCTCCACCCCTTGTTCGACCTGAAAGAGAAGTGCCACA
Source organism: Gossypium arboreum (assembly GCF_025698485.1). Lineage (NCBI taxonomy): Eukaryota > Viridiplantae > Streptophyta > Magnoliopsida > Malvales > Malvaceae > Gossypium > Gossypium arboreum. Next base: position 103,738,290 of record NC_069070.1, on the reverse strand, counting down.
AGGTGTGGTACCCGTAAGAATTGGTAAGGCTCCTATGGACAAACTTAGGAACTATGGAGCCGAAGAGTTTAGGGCCACAATTGATGACGATCCGGAACGTGCCAAATTTTGGCTTGAAAATACCATGAGAGTTCTTGACAAACTGTTATGTACTCCTAAGGAAAGTTTGAAATGTGCGGTTTCGCTATTGAAGGACACTGCATACCACTGGTGGAAGACTGTGTTCTCAATAGCACCGAGAGAGAGTATCACATGGGAATTATTCTAAGCGGAATTTAAGAAGAAGTATATTAGCCAAAGGTTCTTGGACTAGAAGCGGAAGGAGTTCCTAGAACTCAAACAAGAAAACAGAATTGTGTCAGAATACGAAACAGAGTTTGTGAGACTAAGTCAGTATGCAAGTGAGTGGGTCCAATCGTAGGCGAAAATGTGTAAGCGCTTCGAAAAAGGTCTGAATGAAGAAATCAAACTGTTAATCGGGATTCTGGAAATAAGAAAGTTAGCTACGTTAACCGATTGAGCCAAGAATGCTGAGGAATTGAATAATGAAAGAAAGCAAGAAAAGAGAGAAGCTAAAGCTTCGAGTAAGAGATCTAGCAGCAGAACGCACTCCTTTCCCATGAAGAAATTGAAGAGTCAACAAGAACGTTCCACTACATCGGTGGGATATTCAGGCAAAACAAGAAGCTCTAAACGACACAACCCAAAGTCTTCCTCCCCTGAAGTAACTAGTGTAGGGAGTGTAGATGATCAAAAGCCGAGATGTAAAAGCTGTAACAAGTTTCATTTCGGGGAATGCCGAATGAAGAGTGGGGCATGTTTTAGATGTGGTTCCCTTGACCACTTCTTTAAAGATTGCCGGAACGAGCCGATAGAGAGGTGGATTTAGCCCCAAAGTCTAATGTTCCTAATCCTCGAGGTAGACCCCCACGACATCCTGGAAGTGCAAGTGGTAGTCGAACTGCTGTCAAGGATACGATTGTAAAATTAGAGGCTCGACCCCCGGCAATGACTTATGTTATTTCCTTAATTGATCCAAGATCGACCCATTCCTACATATGCATGAAATTGGTGTCTAGCATGAACATGTCTGTGGAATCAATGAAATTTGTAATTAAGGTGTCGAACCCTCTAGGTAAGTTTGTATTAGTAGATAAATTTGTAAGAACTGTCCTTTGACGATTCAAGGACATTGTTTTCCGACAAATCTTATGCTTTTGCCATTTGACAAATTTGATGTAATACTTGGTATGGATTGGTTGACCATCCATGATGTGATAGTAAACTGCGGTAGCAAGTATATGGAATTAAAATGTTTAGATGGTGACATTCTCCGGGTTGATTCGAATAAGTTGAATGCACCGTCGACTGTGATTACTTCTATTATGGCTCAAAGGTATATGAGGAAAGGATATAAGCTTACCTTGCGTTCATATTGAATACTAAAGAATCTAAATTGAAGATTGAGTCGGTACCGATAGTCTGTGATTAACTGGACGTGTTTCCAAAAGAGCTACCAAGGTTACCTCTTGTTAGAGAGGTGGAATTCGATATTGAGCTAGTATCGGGAACGATGCCTATTTTTGTTGATCCGTACAGAATGGCCCCAATGGAGTTGAAGGAGTTAAAATCATAGTTGTAATAATTGACTGACAAAGGTTTTGCAAGACCGAGCTTTTCACCTTGGGGTGCTCCCGTTTTATTCGTGAAAAACAAAGATAGATCGATGAGGTTGTGCATAGACTACCAGCAACTCAATAAGGTGACTATTAAGAATAAGTATCCCTTGCCAAGGATTGATGACTTGTTCAATCAGTTGAGGGGAGGCACCTTATTTTCAAAAATAGATTTGAGATCCGGCTACTACCAATTACTAGTTAGGGAGGCAGATGTGCCTAAGACTGCCTTCAAGACGAGGTATGGTCACTAGGAGTTCCTCGTCATGCCTTTTAGTCTAACAAACGTCCCAGCTGCGTTTATGAATTGGACAAATTTGTAGTAGTATTCATAGATGATATTTTAATTTATTCTCGGAATGAGTCCGAACATGCTGAACACTTGAAGACTATTTTACAGACTTTACGGGATAAGCAACTCTATGCTAAGTTTAGCAAGAGTGAGTTTTGGCTTTAAGAAGTCAGATTTCTTGATCATATTGTGTCAGAAGATAGCATCCGAGTTGATCCGAACAAAATTTCTGTTATTGTCGAGTGGAAGCCGCCAAAGAATGTAATAGAGGTTAGAAGCTTTTTAGGCTTAGCTAGTTATTACCGACGCTTTGTGAAAGGATTTTCGATGATTGTAACTCTCTTGACGAGGTTACTGTAGAAATATGTTAAGTTTGAATGGTCGGACAAATGCCAGCAAAGTTTCGATTAATTGAAGACATTATTGAAAAAAGCTCCAGTTTTGGTACAACCCAAATCGGGAAAAGAATTTGTGATTTACGGTGATATATCCTTAAATGGACCGGGTTGTGTGCTTTTGCAAGAGGAAAAATTGATAGCTTATGCCTCGAGGCAACTGAAACCACACGAGAGAAATTATCCGACTCATGACTTGGAGCTAGCTGCTATTGTATTTGCTTTAAAAATTTGGAGACACTATTTGTATGGTGAAACATGCCGTGTATTCACCAATCACAAGAGTCTGAAGTACTTGATGACTCAAAAGGAATTGAATCTGAGACAGCGAAGGTGGCTGGAGTTGATTAAGGATTATGAGCTTATGATCGATTACCATCCTGGTAAGGCGAATGTAGTTGCCGACGAGTTGAGTAGAAAGTCCTTGTTTGCTCTGAGGGCTATGAACACGCGTTTGATGTTATCTGATGATGGTTCAATTTTAGCAGAGTTGAGAGCCAAACCGACATTTTTCTAAGAGGTTTGCGCAACTCAGATAAATGATAGTGATTTGCAAGTCAAAAGAGCACAATGTGAAATGGGAGTTGAATCAGATTTTCAGATTGATTTTAATGGTTGTTTAATGTTTCGAGATAGGGTCTGTGTACCCAAAGATGATGAGATTATTCAGAAAATTTTGCAAGAAGCGCATGATAGTCGTCTGTCAATTCACCCGGAAAGTACTAAGATGTACAATGATTTAAAGACCATGTACTGGTGGAATGGTATGAAAAGAGATATCTCTGAATTTGTGTTGAAATGCTTGATATGTTAGCAGGTCAAGGGTGAACACCAAGTGCCTTCAGGTTTATTATAGCCTGTAATGGTTCTTGAATGGAAATGGGACAGGATCACCATGGACTTCGTGACTAGACTACTGTTAACCCCAAAAAAGAAAGATGTTATTTGGGTTGTAGTGGATAGACTAACGAAGTCGGCTCATTTTATTTCTGCACGGGCAGATTACTCTCTTGATAGATTGGTCGACTTATACATATCCGAGATTGTGAGATTACACAGGGTATCGTTGTCGATCATTTCAAATAGAGACCCAAGATTCACTTCGAGATTTTAGAAGAAACTACAAGAAGCCTTGGGTACAAAGTTGAGTTTTAGTACGTTGTTCCATCCACAGACTGATGGTTAGTCTGAGCGAACGATTCAGACCCTTGAGGATATATTATGGTGCTGCGTACTTCAATTTCAGGGTAGTTGGGAAAATATTTACCATTCCGCCTACAATAACAGTTTTCAGACGAGTTTAAAGATGGCACCTTGTGAGGCGTTCTATGGCTGGAAGTGCCAGGCTCCATTGTATGGGATGAAACTCAAGGAACACCCAATTCACAGGGTTAATTTAATCAAGGAAACCGAAGAAAAGGTTAAAGTGATCCGCAATTGTTTGAAAGCGACATCGGATAGGCAAAAGTCATTTACCGATTTGAAAAGGAAAGAGATTGAGTTTCAAGTCGAAGATAAAGTGTTCTTAAAAGTGTCTCCCTGGAAAAAGGTTTTGAGATTTGGCCAGAAAGGCAAATTGAGCCCGTGGTTTATTGAACCATACGAGATTACTAAATGAGTTGGGCCTTTAGCCTACCTATTAGCCTTGCCATCCGAAATGGAAAAGATTCATGATATATTCCATGTGTCCATGTTTCGGAGATATAGGTCGGACCCCTCACATGTGATTTCACCAACGGAACTTGAGATTAGACCGGACATGACCTATGGGGAAGAATCGGTCAAAATTTTAGCTCGAGAAGTCAAACAATTAAGGAAAAAGAATATAGCCTTAGTAAAAGTTCTATGGCACAGACACGGAGTGGAAGAAGCCATATGGGAACCTGAAGAAACCATGAGAAGTCAATATCCAAACCTGTTTACTGGTAAGACTTTCGAGAACGAAAGTCCCTAAGGGGGAGAAATGTAACATCCCAAAATTGGGCCTAGTCAGAACAGTGGTTTCGAGACCACAAATCTGATGTCAAAATATTTATTTTATGATTATTATGAGGCCTAGAATATGAAAGTAAGCATGTGTTAAAGTTTCATGAAGAAATTCTTAGTGTAAGGTGTCCAATTGGAAATTATTGACCAAATTGAATAAATTGCAAAACTTGGATTCTAGAAGCAATTTGCATGAAATTGCTTTAGATTATTAATTAGAAGGTCTTAAAGAGTAATTTTCTCAATTTTTACGTTTTTGGACAAAAATGGACATGCATGGAAAATTTTGGAAGTTTAGTAAGGAAGGGCATTTTGGTCATTTGGTAATAAAATCAATAAAAGGGGAAAATGAAGGCAAAAATCAGCCATTCTTCTCCTCTTGCTACCAAAATTCCAAGGGACACCGAAGCTAGGGTTTCATTTTCCAAGCTCAATAGTAAGTGACTCCTAGCCCTGTTTTTAATGTTCTTTGTATTTTTGAGATCCTTGTAACATGTTCTCTCCATTTCTACCCATATTTTAAGCTAGGATTCATGTATGCAAAATGACCCATGTGTGACATGTTTGTTCTTTGATGCTTTATGGGGGAATATGAAAGTTAGATGTGTGTTAAACATCTTTTCCTAAGTTATTTTCAAGAAAAACCCCTAACAGGACCTTTTTGGAAAAGGTACAAAATATGTGGTAGAAATATGAAATAGAGGAAAATGTGGGCTATTATGAGTTTATAATACATTCAGCTAGGCTTGGATAACCAAGGAATTGCATGTATTTCATTTTACTAGCCTAAGGACTAAGTTGTAAAATTTTGAAATGTTAGAGGCAAAATGGTCATTTTTCCCGAGGGTGAATGTTAGGTCCAGAATAAATAGCATGAGGTATTAATGATTTATTTTTACTGATATAAACCTTGAAGAACTGATTCTGGAGATCGATCGTGGAAAACGAAAGGTTTCGGAATAACTGAAATACGAAACCTAAGCAATTACCAGGTAAGTTCGTGTAACTCGAATGTAAACTATCTTTAAATACATTAAAGATATATGTACATGTATGAATTATAATAGTAATATTTATTGTATGACAACTCATGAAATAATAATATTATGATGAAATGTCCCGGTTGAATAAAAAGGGGTGTCTGATGGATTACTCGAAAATGAAATAAGGGTATAAAGGATTTAGCCCGGACGGCTGATCCTATAGTGATCTAGCATCTCGAAGAATATGTGTGCTTTGACGAATTTAGCCCGGATAGGTAATCCGAATAGGATCTAAATTTATCCTAGACTGGTAATTCAGACCTGAACTCGTAGGAGTATATGTCATTATAGAGGATTTAGCCTAGACCGGTAATCCCACCATAAAAGTGAGGTTCACGGGAGTGCGTATTTAAAGGATCACTTGCATGATTTGATGGTAACGAGATATCCATCGAGATTTCAAGAAATTCGACGGGATTAAAATGTTAAATGGAAATAGACATGTTTGAATTGATGAGCTCATCTATGAAGGATGTTACATTGTACTGGTATGAGACTAACTTGATGGTTGAGTACATATGATAGGAAATTTTACTACGAATGTTTGGCCTGAATGTCTTATATGATTGCACGCTAAATAACCGATAAGTTTACTTTTCCATTATCCGGACTTACTAAGCATGTTAATGCTTACCCCCTCTCATTTCCCTATTTTACAGAGCTCTTAGACTCGTGAAGATTGGAAGATGATTGGAGCATTGTCAACACTATCAACTTGTCTTGCTTTGGTATATAAATACTTTATTTTATTTTAAATGGCATGTATAGGTTTTGGTTATTTTGTGATATGTGTCATTGGTTAGCCTATGTAAAGGCTTAAATATTAAACTTATTCTTTTTGTATATGGCTATAAGACATAGCTCATTTTGATATAGGCTATGACCTACTAATTGTACTTGTTTATGGTTAAATGTTCTAGTGATGATTAAATATGGTATATTATAAATAGACATATAAAATATGGCCAAATCGTTTGGGATGGTTAAGTCATAATTAGCAAATAGTTATAACAATGAGCCAAGTTTGAATGAGTTTTTGAATGAGATGGAAATCCTAAATACAAAGAGGATAAATTAGCATGTACATAACAGATGAGATGAGGTTAACATGCAATAGATCATTTATGGTAGTACTTGGACCTATTTAGGACATGTGAAACCTCATTGAGGTTCACGAATATAAGTGGTTGTTGAGGGTGACCATTGGCTTAGATTGTAGCCTCCAAAAAGGTCCACACGGATAGACACACGGACGTATGTCTAGGTTGTGTGTGACACACGGTAAACCCAACAGGCGTGTGGTATGGCCATGTGTCCCCTGCACCTAAAATTTATAGGTCAGAATGCATGGTAGTAAACACATGGGTAGAGACACGGCCGTGTCTCTCAGCCGTGTGGAGGACACGGCCCAACACACAAGCGTGTGTCTTGGCTGTGTATCCCTAAATGCATGATGACATCATAAACAAAATGCTCGAGTTTTTAGGCACGGGTGACAACACAGGCATGTCCCAAAACACACGGGCATGTGCATTGCCTCCACACGAGCGTGTGAGGCTTAACCTAGGAAATTTTCCAAAAACTTTCTTAAGTTCTCAGTTTTGTCTCGGACCATTCTCAATGTATGTTTGGGGCCTTGTAGATCCATAATAGGGACATTATGAATATGATTGATTGGTTTTAATTTGGAACAAAATTTTATAGCCCGAAATTTTCTGGAAATGTCATGTTCGTGCTCAGTAATGCCCTATACCTTGTCCTGATCTTGGGTACGGGTAAGGGGTGTTACAACACTAAACTACCACACAAAGCAAGTCAAAATAAAATGCTTCCCTATTACTTTCAAATGGATTCAAACACCCAACCAAAGAGTACACAGAAGCTTAACCATTGAACCACTAAGCTCATTATTGTCATCAATTGATCGAAATCAACTTATAAATCACATGTCCAAAGATAGAGTTTTAATTAAAAATAGAAAAATTTCAAGACATAGGATTCAAACCCAGAACCTCGCATTTATAACTAGAACACTTAATCACTGAACCAGATCAATTTACTTATAAATATTTTCCAAAATCTAGACTCAAATTTTAGAGATAACTCGGTTTTTAGGATGTTACATGACGTGTCATGTAATTTTTTTGGTTTTCTTCTCCTAGTTAAACATTAAATATTTGTTGCAGTCGAACTCTGATTAGTGTAGATTATTTTAATATTATTTGGCGTGCAAATTTAGCCTATAAATAGACACTTTTCTACCCTAGAATTTTTGAACCCATTACACATTTAGGTATTAGCTTTGACAAGATTTCAAAGAATTTTGTGTTTACATTTTGAGGGTTTGTATTTCGAGTTTCAGGAGTTTAGTTTTTATCTCCATCGTTGTACTCTTCTTTTTTTTGTTTTTTATAGTGAAATTATCTTTACCTGTGATTTTTTATCCTCTTGGGGGAGGTTTTTCCACGTAAAATATTTTTGTTTGATCTTTTCAATTTCTTTGTTATTTTACTTGTTTGTTGCTTAATCAAGTTTATCCCCTATAATACATTTATATGAAATGCCTTATGATTCATGTAATTGAGATGATATTGTAATAGCATGATAGTCGAAATTAAGTGTTATAAATGACATGTTAAACAAGCATTAAAGCATGTTAATAAAAGGCATGAGACAAGAAATGTTGATATGGTTTATATATATAGTGCACATGCTTAACTTAATTATACTTGTTTATATTTTTTTTCAAATTATGTTAACACCACTGAACTCTATTGCTCAGCGTACAATTTTGTTTATTTTCGTGCGTAGGTATTAATTAGGACTTGAGAATTTGAAGAAATTGACAACATCTAGAACTCAATCCTCGTCTCATCAAAGTGTGTAAAGTTGTTTTATATGTTTTATTAAGGTTGGCATGTACCTAGTGTCAAACTAGACTTTAAAATTACTCTTATATGTTTTAGTATTCTGAATGCTCAGAATAGTAGCTTGGGCATGTTTAAGCAAGTATGAAGTTATGCAAATGTGTAATTATATAAGTATGATAGTAGGCTTGACCATAATGGTAAGTTAATGCCATGTTTCATGTTTTACTTGCATTCCAAGTAAGTAAAATTATTGGTTGAAATAGGAAATATTGTGATAATGATTGTAGGTATGTTGTTGAATGTGTTAAACTAAGTTTGAATGGCTTTAGAACTTGATTTTGATGTCTCATAATGTTTAGAATTGAATTGGTACATTTTTGGACTAAATTAGGTGAGTTTTAGGGTTATTTTTGGGTCTTGGCAAACTTGTTTCAGTAGAAGTGGTCAGATATATCGGAACAAGTAAGTTAGTAGCCATAAATGAACAATAACACCCAGAAGTATCGACACAAGTGCCCACTTGTACCGATATAACTAGGTCTAAAAGGGGTCATTCTCTTGTTGTGAATTGTTTTGACTTCCAGAGACCCGAACTTGGTCACGATCATCTTGAACACCTAGAACTCGTTCAAAAATGTTTCTAAAATGTTTAAAATGACTTGAAAATGTTTTTAATAAATATGAATGTTTTGTATAGTTTGTTTGACGGTTGTATTGAATTTGAAATATAAGTTAGTTCAAGGTGATTCGATAACGAATGTCATGTCTCATATTCAGACCTGACAATTTGGTCAGTTGTGGGGTGTCACACAAAATTTTTTATTGATGTACATATTTCATGTATTATTATTTAGTTTCAAACCATACGTTTCATTATTTATTTTATGTTATTTTTAAAGTAACCTCCTAATTTTAATTACTTAGTTTTCGTATACGTAAAATGAGGATCTTTTGGTAATTTAACAATGGAGTTGGTTCTTGGTTATGCATGACACCAACTCAGTCAAAATCTTTATATATAAACCCCTTACTAAGTTGGTGTCACGAGTCAATCGGGTACCAACTTGATTAAGGAAACAACAAAATGTCCTTCCGTAATTAAATAAGTTATATTATTTGAAGGCACTTTAGTCATTTTCAAAAAAAAAAACTAATACAAAATTTATAAATGGTGGAATTTGAACCCATGCTATTTAAATCAATAAAACAATAAATTTACCATTGAACCAAAACTTTATAATAATATAATAATTACATTTTTATTGTACTATGCATACTTCATTCCTTCACCGGTTGTACATCTATACTATTATTTATGCAATTTTTATCGATGTACATATTTAATGTGTTATTATTATTAATTAGTTTCAAATTATATGTTTCATTGTTTGTTGTATGTTATTTTTAAATTAACTTTTGTGTTTTAAATACGTAATGTCCACGCGTATACGCATGCGATAGAATTTCTAGTTTATACTATTATTTAAACCCTTGACTAAGTTAGTGTTATAAGTCAACCGGACACCAACTTAGTTAGAGAAATTACTTTGATGTCCTTTCATATTTAAAACAAGTTATATTATTTGAGGGTGTTAGACATTTTATTTAAAAAAATAAAAAATGCATAGGGTGGTATTTAGACCAAGGTAGTTAGTATCGCACTGGTAGGTGCACTGTTTTTCTACTAGAACCAATACATACCGTAATCGGTCTGTTTTAGTTTCTTGTTTCGAAATTATCGATATGTTTAAAAATATTTAATTTAAAAATATATATATCAAATAAATTAGATTAAATAATTTCGAATATAAAAATATTTATTGATTATATAAAATGCTCATCAATAAACTTTACAAATTAAATTTCATCATTTAACAAATCTAAATTAAAAAATTTATATCTCACACATTAAACAATAAAATTATATTAAAAATCTACAATAAAATCATTCCATACTAAATATATAAAATAAAATTTTAATAAATGTTGTGTTCATGGAACTTTTAAAATTATCTTTTTTAGTTTGTTTGTTATGTAAATTTTTATTTTTATTTATTAATTTAAATTTTAAAGTTTCTCCATTACCTTTATTAAAGTTTAAAGTTTAATTTTGGTTAATAAAAATTTTTAATGTTGGTTAAGAAAATGATAATTTTATCTATTTTTAATATTATTTATGCACCGGTTGGTGTGTAATGTTTTAGTCGGTGCAACCGAAATTGGTTGGAACGAGCAGGTGTAATCGGTACAGAGTAGAATTGACACCGGTGTGGAGAAAAGTAGTGGTGGTTTCAATTTATTACTAGAATAGTGGGCAATGGCATATGAAACCGAAATTGACTACATTGATTTGGACGCATGCTAATTGCATTAGTAAAACCGTAAATTTTTCATTTAACCAAAATTTTATTTTAATAGTTTTTATACATTTCAATTTTATTATGCATATTTTATTAGGTTTGTCAACTGTATATATTAATAATATTAATAATGGTGTTGATTGAGTTTGTGTTACAAGTTAACTCAACATCACAAGTTCATTCGACACCAACTTAAGATTGATGGCAATAACATGATGAGCAATTATATTCATTTAGCATTCTTAACCTAATGTATTTATATGTTTAAATTTTATTTCTTACAATTTAATCTAATTTTTTCCTTTTAATAGTGTACATATTTCATATGTTATTATTAATTAGTTTCAACTCATATGTTTCATTATTTATTGTATGTTATTTTAAACACACCTCTATATTCTGATTTCGTGGTTTCAATACGTATATACGTGTGATAGAATTTCTAGTGTTGTATATAAAGATTTTAACTAAGTGGGGTGTCACTCATAATCGGATCCCAACTCAATTGTTAAACTACCAAAAGGTCATTGTTTTAACAAAGCAATAAATATTAATTTAAGTGTATTTTTATCTTTTATATAAAATCTATAAAATATACATGCTTATAAGAGATTTGAATCCAAAATACCAAACATACCCTCTTTCAAATTTATCATTTAAACCAAAATAATATCTAATTCTTATGTGATTTTTAATAAATATATTACACTAGTTTCCTACCCGTATAATAAATGGGTTAATTGTATATATTAATTAAATTAGATCTAATTATTTCTTAAATTTTTCATAAATTTTGCCACGTATCATTAATATAATATGTTTACAAAATTAAAACATAATAATATATAATTTTATTTGATTGAATATAAATAAAATTTGTTTAAAATATATAAAATATAATATGAGATTGTGTGAAAAAAGTTTATATATATTTTAAATAAAATTTAATCAATAATTAAATATATATATATATATATTATCAATTCAACTGTTGAACTTATCAATATAATTTTACTTATCATGCAGGTAAAATTGTAACTTAAAATAGTATCTATATAAATATATATCTAATAGTTGAAAATTTTTCCATAAAAGAAATAGATAAGAAATTTTAATTTTCTTCAAACCCGATATAAAATATGATGATTAAATTATTATTAATTATATAAAATATTATGAAAGTATGTAAGAATATTTTAATTTTACAATAATGTAGATCTAACCTTTCTCATACAAATAAAATATGGTAATTTATTTAAAAAAAGTTAAGGTCAAATATGAATTTACTATTTTCTTCAAATAAATATAATTAAAATATATTAAAAAATTGAAAGGGCGAGCCCCTGCTTGGTGTGCATTAGATTCCCAAAATTCGTCTTTGTCAGTCAGTTTAAAAGACTACATAATAGTTTGTTCATTAGATTCCTTAAAAGCACAGCTTGTCTTATTGTCTATTTGGTCTTATATATTGTTTTGACTCATTATTAAAAAAGCAAGTTGCATTAGTCATCATCTTAAAAAAGTCTTAAGCTAAGTGATCTTAAAAAACTGTCATATAAAAATTGTCTTTCTTTATGACTGAAAATGATTTTAATGTATAATGGCTTCCGTTAACATCGAGGACGATGGCGATTATTCGTCGGATAGCCAGAATACTAAAAAAGTCTAGTTTAAGGATAAAGGGGGGGATAGCGCAGAAATGCTAATTGACTCGGAGCTGACCACTATTGTCTCGTGGAAAAATATGTTATTGGGTAACTTCGTTGAATCTGCGAAGGAATTTGGGGAGAAAGATGGGGAAATTTTTTATTTTATCGAAGGGGACTTCACTAAATCATCCGTTAAGGGAATTCCCACAATTGCTTTTTCAAATCAGGTTCAGAATTATTTTTTGAAGGGCATGCAAACCACGATTGTGGTTAAGCTTCTAGGATGCAACATCAGTTATAATATTCTGCAAAATAGGGTCTCGAATTTGTGGCGGCCCTTAAAACCGTTCCAACTTATAGATGTGGAAAATGGGTATTATTTCATAAAATTTAGTTGCATAGAAGATTATGAAAAAGTTCTTACCCAAGGATCTTGGATTGTATTCGGCCAATATTTTACGGTTTAGTCGTGGACATTGGAATTTAACCCATGTCAATTCTTTTCGTCGGTTGTTAAGGCATGGATCCGACTACTAGGCCTTCCCAAGTATCTATACAATAAAAGGATTCTAGAGGAGACTGGTGGGCTAATAGGGAAGGTTGCAAAACTCGACTTCAATACTGATAGTGGATTGAGGGGACAATTTGCTAGAATGGTAATATTTGTAAATTTGGATAAGCCATTAACCTCCAAAATTCTGATCAATGGCAATCTACAAAGAATTGTGTATGAATCTTTATTGTCTATTTGCTTCTCTTGTGGGCAGTACGGTCATGTTAAGGAACTTTGCCGAATATCCACGGGTGACAAGGATTTAACTGGAGAAAATAAGAGGGCAAAAATGGCAGAATCGATAGTTGGAGTTACAGTGGAAAACACGGCTAAGTTTGGTCCTTGGATGGTTATAGAAAGGCGTTCCTACCAGAGTCCAAAGGAATCTCGCAAAACGGCGACTAAAAATCTTGTTAGTATTGAAGGAAGGTCTAGATTTAGGGCTTTAATTTCAAGTGTTAATGAAAAAGGGGAAAAGAAAGATATAGAGGCTAATATTTTGGGGATTCATTTTAGGAGGGGAGATTTTATTTAAAAAGTTGAACGAGAAGCCGATGGAAAAATAAGGGATAGCGCAGTCGGGCCAGAGAAAGATGAAATGGGAGTAGGCAAGATGGGTCATGAAAGCAAAGTTGGGCTTGGAAAACAGGTCATGTAACAACCCGTTTTTAGTCAAATTGGAACAGTGGTTTCAGGACCACAAATTCGAGGTCAAAATAATTATTTTATTATTAATTTAATGACTACAACATGTAGTATGATTGTGTGAAAATTTTGTTAAGAAATTTTATCGTCTGAATGCTCAATTTGATAAAAAAGACTAAATCGCGTAAAGTGCAAAAGTGGTGTTCTAATAGCTAAAGGTGTCTAATAGCTATGGAACCTTAAAGTAGAGGTCATTAGTGGACATTTATGAGATTGGTATTGTTGAAATTTTATTGAAATTAAAAGGTTAATTAAGTAAATTAGTAAATTAATGTTAAAATAAATAAAACAAAATCAATTTTTATCTCTTATCATCTTCTCCAACCAAATATTCAAGGGAAAGAAAGCCTTTTTTTGTTCATCTAGGGTTCGATCACTTTGAGGCTTGATTGGTAAGTAATTTTTGTCTCGTTTTTAATGGTTTCTATATTTTCCGAGTCGTTGTAGCTTAATCTAGCTAACCTAGGGACTAATTTGCAGGGTTTTACCATTGATGAATATGTGTGTATTTTGATGATTGATGATAGAAAATGAATGGTTGTTGTTAAATAAACAACAATTGTTAAGTGATTTTGGGCAAAATTGCAAATTAGGGATTTATTTATGAAAAATGAAATTATGTGGTAAATGTGTGAAATAATGAAAAAATAGGCTGCTATGATAATAAGGAAAATTCGGCTAGCATGGGTAGGGACTTAATTGCATGAATTTGTATTTTTATGAGCTAGGGACTAAATTGTAAAGATGTTAAACTATTAGGGGCAAAAGTGTAATTTTGTCATAATGTGATTTTTGGGCTAAATTGAATAGAATGATAATTGAATAAGTTAAATTTGATATTATATAGATCAGGAAAAATGAAGTTCGGATCTAGATTGGGGGAAAAACAAAGTATTGGACTAGTGATCCATTTCGTCGTTTTTGTGATCGAGGTAAGTTCGTATGTTAATAAGTACTAAATTAATTGTGTTTTAAATGATTTAATATTGAATTATTTGCGAATACAACCTTATAGAAATGTTCGACGAAGATTTGGTAATGTGAAATCTCGGTTGAACCTTAGGAATAGATTAGGATACAAATGACATGTCATTAGGGGTTATGTGATTTGGGTGCTGGTCCGTACGTTCTACCGGTGGCTGAGTTATCCAGCATTTGTTACGAATCCTCGTCAGCTTGTGTGAGTAGCACTGTATAGTTACGTCTTGACTGTCAGCTTGTGTGAGCAGACCCGTTGATAGCTCGAGAGTGAGCATTATATGATATATGATATTGAGATAGTTACAGCTATGTGTTGGCACTTAGGGTGCAAGATTCCTGAGTATCCAATATTATTCCAAATGGTTCAACTGGTATATCAAGGATATGGATGAGTATGAGATTGATATGAGTTACTATTGAATCGAAGAAACTTGTGAAATTAATATCTAACCTTGTGAATGAATATGTGATAGGTTTGTAGATCAATATGAGTTATATTATGATATGTTAATTGCTTAAATTGTGTATATATGGTAAGTTTTACTTTAAACATACGAGTTTTCTAAACTTTATAGCTTACTCTATTTACTTTTCCATGTTTTATAGTGATTATCGAAGCTTGCTCGGATTTGGGAGTCGTCGGAGATCTCATCACACTATCAAGCTATCATTTTGGTACTTTTGAACTTATGTATTTGGTTATATGGCATGTATAGAAGTTATGGTTATATGGTATTTATGTTGGTAATGGATTTAGCCATTTGATTTGGCTTGTAAATGATGAATGTTTGGTTATGTGTATAGCCATGTGATTTGGGTTATTTTGGTTTATTTTGTGATGTATATATATGTGCAAATGGCCTTTTGTTATGTGGTTGATAATGGCTATGTAATGCTTGTTGTGGATTGATATTTTGGGCATCAAATAGTTGAAAGTTGAGATTGGTATGCTTGTGGTTTTAGGAAAAATAGTGCATAATTGAAAGTGACCATTTAGGTGATTTGAGAATGTGAAATTGGTATGAATTGAATGGTTTCTTGTGATATTTAAGTGTCTTGTGGCTGTTGGTATGGAATTAGCATGAATTAAGCCTGGTTGAGATTGGTTTGAATGCATATTTATGCCATGTTATGTGCCATTTGATTTGTGTAGGTGAATGCAAATTTGGGTGAGTAAGATGGCTTGGTAAATAGCCTATTTTTTCGACACGAGCAGAGACACAAGTGTGTGTCTCAGCCGTGTGTGACACACGGTTAGGTGACACAGCCATGTGTTCCCTGGTGTTTAATTAGAAACCAAGTCAGTATGCTCCACATAGTCCAGCACACGAGTGTGTGACTTGGCCGTGTGGCATAAGTCAGTATACCTTACAGTTTTGGCACGGCCTAGCACATAGCCTGGCACATAGCCTGGCACACGGGCTGGTCACACGGGCATGTGGTTGGCCGCGTGACCCAAGTCAGGGAGTTACACGGGGTCAAACACAGGCTGAGACACGGCCATGTGATCCCATTTTGAATGTCCACACGGCCTGTGACACGGGCGTGTCTTTGGCCGTGTGAGACACACGGTCGGGCCACACGGGCTTGTCTTTGGCCATGTGAGACACACGGCCGAGCCACATGGGCGTGTGTCCCCTGTATTTTAAAAAATTTTCTAAGTTTTCCAAAAAAATTTTGAGTTATCGGTTTAGTCCCGAACCATTTCTAATTGCATAATTTGGGCATCGTAGGCTCGTATTAGGGACGATATGAATGAATGTGAATGATTTTTTTTATATTGTAATGGAAGATGTATGAGAAATGTATGTTCATTTAAGTAATAAGTCCGGTAATGCTTCGTAACCCTATTTCGATAATGAATATGGGTTAGGGGTGTTACAAGTCGAATATTTGGATGCATTCAGTAGTGGTTTTTAGGGATCATATTAGGATTAATGATAATGATTCTTTGGAGGTTGGTGACCCGAAAAATTCTGAATCTGGTATTTCAATTTCAAAACTGCGTGGGAAAGTTAGGAAAGACATTGTTATTAGGAAATCTCAAGTTCTTAATAAAACCATCAAGGATCGTGGCGAGCATTTTAAGATTGTTAAAAACACCAAGGTCTCTCTTTCAGATTTGATGAACTCTATGGTGGCTTTAATAAATTCCCAGATTGATACCGAGCCTAATAAAGTTATGGCTATTTCAAATAGCAAGCACCAGATTACTGGAACTGCTTAGTAGAGTTGGAATGATAGCTTCGTTGTTTTTTCTAAGTAGTGTTATTGCAATGTCATTTTCATTCACAAAAAAAAAGAAAAAAAAAAGGTCTTAAGCTAATAATTAATTCATATAGTTGTAACCAACTTGTAACTTAATGGACTCAAGTTTCTAAACTTATTATCATACAAATAAAAATAAGATACAATAAGGGAATAAACTTTTTGGTTCTCAAATTAAATTATTGTTAAAGTAAATGAGTTTTAGTTTAATAATACAATTGAAGTTTAAAGGTTTTATGTTTTGTTTTTGGAAAATGAACATAATTTATTAATAAAACACTAACATAAGGTTGGACACATAGTTACCTTTCAGCATTGTCTTATCTAAGAGAAGGCGATGTAAGTAGTCAAGGGGAATAGAACAAACATAAAGTACACAATAAGCAGAAAGTTTATCTAAATACAAGGACAAATGAAAACTACTACTAAAGTGGGCTAAAAGCATTTGCACATTTGTTCCCTTCCAGAAAAAGATGTATCCAATAGCTATAACTCATATAACGGTGGAACGTCCTACATTCATCAATCAAAGAAGATAACACAAGATTTCGGTTAGTAGGGTTCTACATAAAATAATGCACAGTAGTAGCATCTATTTGTAACACCCCTCACTCGTCTTTGTCTCGGAATCGAATTACGGGATGCTACAATAATAAACAGAACAGGAACATGTGAATTTAATTAAAAAATTCAACAAAACATTTATCATATCTCAATCATTCAAAAAAACATGTTTTGCATATAATTTCGAGCTTAAATCGAGCTTACAGAAGCTCTAAAATCAACCCAGAAACAATCAAGGACTAAATTGAAACATTTAAAAAAAATGGTCAAAAGCGTAAAATAGGAGTCACACGGTCGTGTAACAGACTAAGACTATGCGGCCTTGGCTCACATGGTCGTGTGTCCAGGCCATGTAACTCACTAAGGCCGTGTGGGTCCAAATGTAAAATTTCAAAAAATGTCACATGGTCGTATGACTGGACCGTATAACTAATTCTGTCTGTCTGATCTAAAAGTAAAAAAAAAAAACAAATTTCACAGGTCTGTGTCAACCACCTGTGTGTGACACACAACCGTGTGGTAAATCGTGTGACCCAAAAATGTACCTTACTATGCAAGCTATCAACCCAAACCTTTATCTATGTTATGAATTTGCATATAATCATTTTTTAAACTTGTCCAAAATGCACAACAATCATACAAAAACATAACATTTCCTATTTCTAACCAATATGCCTCAAGGCCTCATCACATACATGAATCAACTTCAAGATACTTTTCCATTTCATGACAAACTCGAACATAACCATGCATATGCCTTATAAACAATCAAAATACCAAGTTTCTATCATCTAAAATTTGACCATATTTTCTGACCAACAGTCTATAACACTAAAAACCATTTCACATATCATACTTTTAACATCCAATTCAATCATCAAAATGTTATACCATGATTTCCAACAAAATCTTACATATTCAAACATTCTATATCATAATCAAACCTACCAAACTTCATGTTGTTCCATCACATTCCATATTTAATAATCACATTCAAGTTACCATATCAAAACCATAATCAACATACCAAAATGTCAACAAGTAAACATTCTTTATATAACATCATTCACACCTTGCTATTACAAACACTTATTGTCACATCCCAAAAACCGGATTAGAAGAAATTTTGTTAATGAAACCAAGAGTGGTCACATCCTGATTTTTAGTTAAGATTGTGAAAATTTTGTTAAGTAAATTAATCTAGTTCAGTGGTTAAGCGTGTTACTTGTGTGTTGAGGTAATGAATTTTATTACTTTTTCTTATATTTTTGTTATTTTTGTTTAAACCCCTATCTTTGAACGTCTGATTTATATATTATTTTCGTTCAATTGATGACAAGAATGAGTTTGTTGGTTCAATGGTAAGGCCTCAACTTACCTTTCTGTCTTGTGTTTGAATCCCCATATGTGTAAAGTGGGGTTTATTTTTGTTTTAGACTCTAAAGAAAATAATATAATATGGATAATTATAGGAGTTAGTGGGTGGTTTTTAAAAACAAATAAAAAGAGAGTGTGTCTCCCAAAATTTCTCTCACACACACTTTCTTTCTTTCCCTAGTCAGACTTCTCATCTTTTTATCTTTCCCAATTTCTTTTGTTTTTTTCTTTGGTTCCAATTTCCATTTTTTCCAATCATCCCATATTTGGTTTTCCTCTTTTTTGCTTCTACATCATTGTTGTCCACTTTGCTAAACCCTTCATTTCCATTTTGTTTTGGTGTAGATTAGTGCTATTGTTCATTCTATCCAGTTTTTTATCGTGGGGGGTGAAAATCTTGAGATGAATTTTTCTTCGATTTTGTAAGTGCGTTAATCTCTCCGCCGTTCAGGGTTCTAGTATTACGACTGTTAAATCGACATTGAAAAACAACTAGGTGTATAACGAAGAACTTGAAAAATAGCGAATGACGTGATGCTGAAAAAGCCACTATCGACGTCACATGGTCGTGTGCCAGGCCATATGTGTCACACAATTTAAGCTATTTTGGCTGTGTGGGCCATATGGGTTGGCTAATTGGACCGTGTGTTCCCATTTTTTAAAATTTTACTCTAAGCCCGTTTATGATGTACGATGTGTAATTAAATCTTCTGTAGGGTTCATATTGCTTAAATATGACTTGAAAACAAGGTATTTGTTAGTGTGCTACTATATGCGATGTATTGAAATGTAAAATATATATGTATGATCTGTGTTCTATCAAATCTGATGGCATGTCTCTATGTTGCAATGTTGTGTATGAGTATAATATTTTGAATATGTTGAATTGTAAATCTCTGAATTTTGTTTATGACCATGCATGTGACATTGCGGTTTTTCTGGTCAAAGTGATTAGTTATCTAGCATATCTGTCTACAAAACATGTAAACCATGCTTATTGGATTTTGTTAAGATTATGGATGCATGTTTAACATGTTTATCATATTGATTCTGTATATGCATGCCATGTCACATTGCATAGGGTTGGGATAATATGGTAAGGAGGAAGTTCAAACAGCTTAGCTGCAATCATGGTGGCTTGACCACTTATATTTGTTCTGGCAGTTTTGTTGCGATATAATGGCTTGACCACATATATATGATCTAATAATTTTAACTCCAAATTCTGGTGGCTTTGTCCACAAATATCTATTGGTGTGATTTTGGATGGACGAGTTTTAAGGAATTCTATTTTGGTTTGTTGCAGAGTTGGATAAGAAGTTTTCTGAAAAATCTGCACTATAATTTAAAAAAAACATAATAATTGTTGTATGATTGGTCAAAAAGTAGGATGGTACCACCAACATATCCGTTGCCAGAACAGGGTTACAGAGTATTATCGGAGTTTACAGAAAAATATAGTTAATTTATGTTATTTACTATTCATATCCGAAACCAATCATATTCAATCGTATTGTCCCTTAATTGGACCCTCGAGGCTCAATTTATAATTAGAAACAAGTCGGGACTAAATTGAGAACTTAGAAAATTTTTTGTAAAATTTTCAAAATTTCCTTATATGTAGGGGACATACGCTCGTGTGATCAAGCCGTGTCGGCATTCAATGTGAAGCACATGGCTGTGGCCCAGCCCGTGTCCATACCCGTGTAACTCTCTAACTTAGGTCACACAACTAACCACACGCCTGTGCTAGGTCATATGGACAATATAATTTTCAAAAATTAAGTGCAGGATTCACACGGCCAAGTCACACACCTGTGTGTTGGTCCATGTGTTTCACATGGCTGAGACACACGGCCGTGTCTCTGCTCGTGTGTCCAATTCTGAACATTCTGTTTCTCAATTTTTAAGATGCAAGGGACACACAGCCAAACCACACGCCCGTATGCATGGTCGTGTGTCACACACGGCTGTGACACACGCCTATGTGTTTACCTGTGTGGACAAAATAATGTCATTTCCAAGCCTTATTTCTCACCAAAATTTTACCTTGTACCTATATTAACATTTTAATACATTTCCAAACCCATTCAAGTCATTTAAATCAAACCAAATACAAGTATTGTGTATAACATATTATTACATATGTTCAAGTGATTAAACTTACCAAATTTGCATTTATGTTTAAATGCAAATTTTATCAATTATACTAATTCAAACCCATTCATCATATGGTTTATATACCTTCACCATAAAACCATTTTCAACACCCATCAAACATGATAGGGCTTCATATAATTATATCAAAGTATGCTTAACACTATTCATTGCAATGGCTAGTTACAACCAAAATAATTTTATGCTTAACACTATTCATTGCAATGGCTAGTTACAACCAAAATAATTTTATCATTTAATCTATTTAACCTATACATGTCATTATATCAAAAGTTAGCTTGTTTCATATACCAAGAGGTCCAAGGGATAGTGTGATGTGACTCCGACCAAGTTCCAACCTTCACAAGCCTCCGAATACTATAAAACAGGGGAAAATAAAACAAAGTAAACATATTATGCTTAATAAGTTTGCATAACGGGAATTTAACTTACCATACATTTACATTTAAGGTAAGTATATAAAGATATATCCAAACAATTTGGTAGTAACCTAAAACACGCAACTTCATCAAACATGTTAGTCACTATTCCACATAAATTTCAAATATCAAAGATAGACTTATCATATAGTAACTTTCATAATGATATGCTTTCCATATTCCATGTACATTTCCATGACAAATCATTTCAAGTTCAATTTGACCATGTCAGAACTTTACCCATTGAATTTATTTAAAATATCGATGGATACGCTTATGTAGTACACTTAAAGTGCACAAAATTGAAAACCCGTCAATTCATATCCAGGG
Organism: Gossypium arboreum; assembly: GCF_025698485.1. Classification (NCBI taxonomy): domain Eukaryota; kingdom Viridiplantae; phylum Streptophyta; class Magnoliopsida; order Malvales; family Malvaceae; genus Gossypium; species Gossypium arboreum. The sequence goes on along the minus strand of NC_069070.1, from coordinate 103,716,644 downwards.
GTACCCATTAAGACACATAATCAGGAAGCACTATCTCGAGCCATATAACAGGTTGCTCGTGTGAGCCATGTAATAGAAAGCTTATCTGGGCTAAATCAAGAAACTTATAAGAGTTTAAAATATGAAGCTCATTACTTAACAGGTAACTCCGAAGAGTATTATTAAGAAGCTCCAAATAGCCATATAACATGATGTTCAAGCGAGCCATATCAGGAAGCTCACAAAGAGCCTATATCAGGATGCTCATAAAAATTCTATATCAAGACACTCATAAAGAGCTGCGTTTGTGTCCGCAATATATGCAGGATCACAACTGATCATATAACAGGACGTTCACAAAGAGCTGCGATAGTCCGCAACACATGTAAGATTACTACCAATCAGGATACTCGTAGGAACCATGTAACAGGAAGCTCAATAGGTCTTATAACAGGATGTTCATAAGAACTATGGTGTGTCTGCAACATATGCTGGACCACAAGCAATACAGGAAATTTTGTATCCATCGACTTTTATATATTTAAAAAGGATTTGACACTTTTCGGGCATTATCGGATATGTGATCATTTCGTATATTTATGACATTTATACAATTTACAATTCACATAAACACATTCAATTCAAGCATATAAATATACACAATTTAGTTACACAAACTTACCTCGATACTTGTTCGTTTTAAGAATCTACTAATCCGACACTTTTTGTTTTCCTCGATCCAACACAGTACTAGGTCTTTCCGGATCTATATAAATGAATTTAACATCAATTTAATTCATTTCATACTCAATTTAATTCAATTCACGTCTTAGGCAAAATTACCATTTTGCCCCTATACTTTCTATAAATTACGTTTTCGTTCCTAGGCTCGAAAAATGAAATTCGTGCAATTTAATTCTTATATTCCAAGCCTAACCGATTTTTACATATAACATTTACAGCACATATATTTCATAAAAATAAAAAAATTTCCATGAATTTTATATCTTTACAATTTAGTCCCTAAATCACAATTTCATAAAAATTCACTTTACATAAGTTGTTTATCTATCAACAACCTTTCAATTTCTATCACAAATTTCAAAATTTCAGCATATTTATCCATGGAAAAGTTTTAATACTTTGATAACTTTACAAATTGATCCCCAAAATAACTAGATTAGGTTATTCCGAACTCGAAAATATAAAAATTACTAAAAACGAGACAAGATTACTTACACAATTAGGCTTGCTTGATTTCTTTCTCTTTCCTAGGGTTTCCATAGAAATTTTGGGGAAGATGATGATATGAAATTATTTTATGGTATAATTGAGATATAAGGACCTCAAGTTTTGAATTCCATAGCTATTTGATCCTTCTAGCTACTAGAATTCAACTTTTGCATTTCATGCAATTTGGTCCTTTCTATAATTAAACACAAAATCGATAAAATTTTCTTATTGAAATTTTCATACATTTTTCCTATCATGATGCAGACCATGCAATAATTTTAAAATAAATTTTCTTTCTAACTCAGATTCGTGGTCCCAAAACCACTGTTCCGATTTCACTGAAAACAGATTGTTACACACTGTGTTAGATAAAACCGATGAGTACTGTAGCAAATAACTAATTTTCGTAAAAGAAAAAAAAAGTTCCCCCATCCCATTTCTGTGATTTATTAATTTTTAATATTATTTTTATAAAAAAAGGGTTATTCTTGTATCTTTTCTTGAGTTCTTTTTTACTTAATTGTACTTTGATTCATTTCTTAATGAATGCTTAATTCCAAACAAAAAGAAGTCTATCAAATATCAATCTACCATATCAAATTTAGGGGTGAGCATTCAATCTAATCGAGTTAAATCAAGTGAAAAAAATTTGAGTTAATGGAGTTGACGAGTCCTATTTTATCATCCTAACTCAATTTAAATTTTTTTTGAATCGAGTCAAGTAAAATGAAATTTGAGTCGAGAAGAATCAAGTGAAATTGTTCGAGTTAAATTAAAAAAATTAAACATGTCAAATTAAAATCTTATTACAATATAACTAATTTCGTGTTATAGCATATAAATTTGAAATCATATATATTTGAAAATTTTTAAAGCTAAATAAAAAAATACTTTAGCATGATAATCTTGAATCATTAATTTACCTTATTTAGGTCCCAAAATTATTATTTTAGAAAATTTTAATTTTTAACTTTCTTTATATATTTTAGAATTTTTAATATTCTTTTAAAAAATATAAATTTTGGAATTTTATAAACATTTTCAATTTTAAACACTATTTTAAATTTTGAAAATTATTTTGAATTATTTTGTAATTTTTATTGCAAAAGAGATCATTTACTCATTTTTAAATTTCACAAACATCAAAAAATATTTACAAGAATTTGTTATTTGAATTATTTGAGTTAATTGAATTGTAAAATTTAATTGAATTCAAACTCGAAACTTGAATAACTTATTCGAGTTTACTCGAATAATTCAATTAAATTGATTCATTAACTCAAAATTTAATTTTTTCAATTTTTTGAATCGAATAAAGTTTTACTCATCTCCAATCAAATCAATTAACTAAAATGAAAAATATAGAAGTTTTGATCTTTGATTTAAATCTTTTAACATTATTTATTAATATATTTAAAATTAATTTTTATCCTGTGATGCACTTGTTGGTTGTTTGAATTTTTTTAAAAATTCAGATTTAAAAATAATATATTATTATTTATAAATTACTTTATAATATATTATTGTGTGTATTATGAATAAGGACTTGTCCAAGCTTAGTCCGACTTGAAATATGAACTTAAAATTTTATTCAAATCTATTCATATTTGTAAATGATTAATCTAAACACATTTTACACCCATCGATATTATATTTCAATTATTTTTAAAATATTTATATTTTATTATTTTAACATCAATAATTTTATTTTATTTTATTGAAAATTTTTATATAGTGATCTTAATATTATTTTAATGTTTATATTAGAGTAGTATTATATATTTAGTATAAGTTTATTTTTTAATGTATTATAAATTACATAATATATCAAAATAACATAATATAAAATATTATAAACTTAAAAGAGGGTCGGGTCAGATCAAACTCTGGCCTTAAATATTCAAGCTTGAGCGTGACCTATATTTTAAAATGAATTAAATTTTTTTATCCAAGCCCATTTTTTAAGCACCTAAACCTTTCCAAATTTTGAGAGACTTAAAAGGTAAATAACCCAACCCATAAACAGATTTAAATCTAACTATTTTAAAAAAAACTAGACATATTTTACATTATTTTCCCAGAAAAACTTTTTAAGACATTTTGAAAAACGTTATAAGAAGAATGCAAATTTTATACTTTTATTTTTAAAATTAAACCTCTAATTTATAAAGATTATATATATTATTAGTAATTAGTTTATTTGAATAAATCTTGACCAAAATTTAACCTTAATCCAAATTAGCATTTATGGAAATGGTTTTAGTGCTTTAATGTTTTCCAACTTATTTCATTAAAGGAATATCTATAAATTTCCCATATTCATATTATTTTATCCAAGTTTGACTTTTTTTTACTTTTTAAATTACGTAATTAATTTGTACTTAAATATTCAAATAACTTACTGCTATGTCTCAAAAATTAAGTGTGACAATTGTCAACAATTTCATTACTCAAAAACTAATTTTCATTATTTGTATCAATATATTACTATAAATAATATATATGAAGATTACACTTACATAAATTTTAATATTTTAAAAATCTATTATATTTAGAAGCCAGTGAATCATAAATAAAATGATACAAATTTTCAAAGTGACGAGGACGAATTTATAACATAGTAAAAATAAAACAAAATCCTTGTATAAAATTATTGGATAAACATAAATTTTGCCCTTAATATTTATATATTTTATTAATTTGATTCTTATTTTTAGTTAAATTTTAGCTTTCAACAGTTAAATTGCTTTTTTAATGCAATTCTTGACTAAAATATTAAAATTTTACAATATTAGCATGATAATCGAATAATAGTCCACGTGCCTTCATGCTAACATGTCACTACTTGAATTATATGCACGTCAACAAAAATGTAAAATTATAAAATATTTAAACAATAAAAATAAAAATAAAATTATATAAAATATAAAATTCAAAAAATTAGCATAAAATATAATTAGACTATCATACGGGCTTTCATGTTAAAAAATTAATATTTTGGTCTATATTAATGTTAAAGAAACAACAAATTTATTTTTGAAAGGATAATAGTTAAATTTGATTTTTGTTTTTTAAGATTGACCATCAAATTTAACTAAAAAATAAAAATTAAATTGATAAAAATATAAAGCATAATTTCTCATTATGCCTAAAATTAAACTACTGTTTGTTTTTTTCCTGAAAATCTACCTACCTCTTCCAAAAGTATATATTTAAAAGAATCATTTTATGGTAAAAAGAATATTTTAATAAGGTAATGATGCTTACTATAGGTAAACAAATATAAAGAAAAGTAGCAACAATAATTACAATTTCAAAACTATTTTTCCGTTAAAATAAAAACTTTAGCATTTTAATAACAAAAAGTTGAATGAGGTGACATGAGGATCGGAACTTGGCAGTGGAGCATTTCTTTGTCTTGGTGGACACAGTAACACTGTCCTTTCATTGGTTCAAGTTTCAAAGCTGACCTTTACCCTTTCAACACTGTGTTCTCTTCTGTTTCCTTCCTATATGCAGGCTGTCGCTTAGGCAAAACTTCCTTCCTCCATCGGCATCGCCATCGCCATCGCCATGTCTCTCTTCCACCCTCATAGCTGCTCCAATTCTTTCATTTCAGGTTCGTTCTGTCTCAGCTTTTGTTTCTCATCTGAATGACATAATGATGCATGTGGATTTGCAACCATCGAGTTGCACACATTGTTTCTGGTCTCTACTTTCATCACTATCAATATAAGTATATATATTTCTTTTAAGACTTATTTTCTTATCTTAATCTTCACCTCGATTAATCCGGATTATCCGAGCAGTTTCCACGGACTGTGGAGCAAACCCAACAGCAGACACCAACAGTAGTAATGATTTGGTATAACAATCCAGCCTCTTATTGTTATCTATCAATTTTGCTTTTATCTATTTTCTAATGGAGTTGACATTGTAGAAGAGATTATAATATTCTTGATTATGCAGTGCTTTAAGGATTCTAAACAAAGGATTAAGAAGATGTTTAATCAGATTGAACTTTCTGTTTCTTCTTATGATACTGCTTGGGTTGCAATGGTTCCATCTCCCACTTCCCACCGCAATCCATGTTTCCCTGCCTGCTTAAACTGGCTGTTGGATAATCAACTCCCTAATGGTTCTTGGGGTCCTTGCCGTCCCCATCCCTTGCTAATTAAAGACACTCTTTCCTCCACGTTGGCATGTGTCCTTGCGCTGAGACGATGGGGTGTTGGTGAAGAACACATGACAAAGGGTATATTTTCATTCACCCATTTTTCCCTCATTAGTGTTTCATGGATTAACATTATTCTTTTCTTCTGCAGGGCTTCGGTTTATTGAGTCACATTTTGGTTCGGCTTCTGATGAAAGCCAACTTACACCTATTGGATTTGATATCATATTTTCTGGTATGGTTGAATATGCTAAGGATTTGAATTTGAACCTCCCTTTGAGATCAACAGATATAGATGCTTTATTTCATAAAAGAGATTTACAGCTCAGAAGGTATACTTTTGGTCTCTCTTTTTTTCCTATTATTTTTAGTGTAAATGTGGTGTCAACCATTAGGCATAAAATAAGCATACCATTAGCCAAACCAAATTGTTGGGCTGATCATTTTGACCAGCCTTTGTCTTTGTCGGACCTGGTTTTGTTGTCTAACTATTGCTTCATTAGTAAATTTTGAATGCCTTTTTGAAATCATGGAAGCACTTTGAAGAAACGAATAAATTTTGGCCTTGACGTCATGTCTTGATTTAATTGCCACAGAGAAAACTCTAAAGGGAGGGAAGCCTATTTAGCATATGTTTCGGAAGGAATTGGCAAACACCAAGACTGGGAAATGGTCATGAAGTATCAGCGGCAGAATGGATCATTGTTCAATTCACCATCTGCAACAGCAGCCACTCTTTCTCACCTTCCAAATTCCGGTTGTCTTCGTTATCTCACTGCACTCTTAGACAAGTTTGAGAATGCAGGTTAGTATGCCAATGCTACTTCACAAATTTCAATGTATTCTGCAACATTATCTATTTCTATATTACTAATGTTCATGTTCACTTCAGTGCCCACACTTCATCCTTTCCATGTTTTTCCCCGACTTTGGATGGTGGAGACTGTTGAAAGTTTGGGAATTGGTCAGCATTTCAGGGAGGAAATTACAAGTGTATTAGATGAAACATATCGGTAATCTTCTTCTACAAAGATAGTTAATGTATATAATCTATGTAACTCGGACTCTACCTTTTTTCATTTTTTGACATTTGAAGAAATATTGAATATAGCCATGTCAGACAAGTACTTTTATCCGACATTCTGATATGGACGCTTTAACTGCAATAGGAGTTTTTAGTTTTATTTATTTATTATATCAGGTTTTACTAAGACTTTTAGTTTTACTTTTTTTTATATATTATATTAGGTTTTTATTTTATCTATTATATTAGGTTTTTGTTTCCTTCATAAACTCTAAGTTAGGAATTCTATTTTATGTCAATTAGGACTCTTTCCTTTATTATTGACAGTCTATAAGAGGCTGCCAATATAAAATGAAGAGGTAAGCAATTATTCTATCAAAAGAAACGTTATTTTGAGAGGGGGTTTAGTTAAGGACTAATCTGCCTTTTGGGTAACCATTGGTCGAAGCAAGAATTTTTTCTCGTCTAGACCTGTGACTAGATCCTACGCCAAGGCGCATAACAACTTGGTATCCGAGCCAGCTATCATGGGTGACGAAAAGACTTTGACAACCAAGCTGGAGGCTTTCATGGAACAAATGGCGATATTATCTCTTTCGGTCCAAAAGATAATGAAAGGAGATTCAAAGAAGAATAATGAAGAACAGGGCAGTAGTGGAGGCAGGAAAAGGAATTTAGACTTGCAACACGGTGGGTGCATGGTGCCATGATACTCTAAGATGGAGTTTCCCAATTATGATGGTGTTGGAGATCCTTTAGGGTGGTTGAAAAGATGTGAAATTTTTTTTGGCAATCAACGAACTAATGAAGAAGACAAAGTAAGCTTAGCATCATTCCATCTTTTAGGAGAGACACAATTGTGGTTTGATCAAATGGAAGAAAAGGAGGCAAATCTTAATTGGGGGCGCTTCAAAGAGTGTTGTCATGTAAGGTTTGGGCCACCTATGAGTAATAACCCCTTGGGAGAACTTGCCAACTTGAAACAAACTGGGATTGTAGAGGTATATCAATGTCAATTTCAATCACTATTGGCTAGGACTACTGATCTTAAACCTCAACAACAAGTAAACCTTTTTATTGCTGGGTTGATAGAGGAACTTAGAATTGATATTGAGATGCAACAACCAGAAAACCTTGGAGTTGCAATGAATATGGCTTGAACATTGGAATGTAAACAAAATGCCTCTTCCAAACTGTCATCTCGAGCCATCCTGAATTGGCCAACTTCCCAAAGCACTAATAGCAATTCAATCATTCCAACAACTAAGAACATTGCAAAGGGAGGGGGACAAACAATAGAGCCAACAGGGAACAACGGCAAAATAGGTTCTTCTGCACCATTTATTAAGAGATTGACACAGATAGAAATGGCGGAAAGAAGGGCTAAAGGGCTGTGTTATAATTGTGACGAGTCTTATTCCATGAGACACAAATGTAAAACCTTATTTTGGATAGAAGTACCAGATGTTGAAGGCAAGCAAGATGATGATGAGATAGATGATTTTGGATAAGTTCTGAAGTTTATTCTAAATTTGAGTTTGAGGACAAGCTCAATTCCGAAAAGGAGAGTAATGATATGGACGCTTTAATTGCAATAGGAGTTTTTAGTTTTATTTATTTATTATATCAGGTTTTACTAAGAATTTTAGTTTTACTTATTTTATCTATTATATTAGGTTTTTGTTTCCTTCATAAACTCTAAGTTAGGAATTCTATTTTATGTCAATTAAGACTCTTTCCTTTGTTATTAACAGTCTTTTAATATAGAGAGTTAAGCAATTATTCTATCAAAAGAAAACGTTATTTTGAGAGGGAGATCAGTCAAGGACAAATCTGCCTTTTGAGTAACCATAGTTCTTGCTTTCTCGTCTAGACCTGTGACTAGATCCTACGCCAAGGCGCATAACACATTCATCCTAAGTCTGGGTAATATAGCATAAAATGTGTTTAGAAGGCTGTTTTATTGTAATAGGTTGACAGGATCTTATGTTCAATCTGTGAAAGACAAATGTATTTAAAAACTTCTCTTTAACTTCATCGATCATGTCTTAAACAGATGCTGGCTACAAGGGGAGGAGGAGATATTCTTGGATCTGCCCACATGTGCATTGGCTTTCCGAATACTACGTGTAAATGGTTATGATGTTTCCTCAGGTATGTTTATGCTTATTGGTATTCAGATGATGTTGATAAGGGATAGGATCCTTCTAGTTAAAGCCTTTTTTCTGCACTATCTTGTGGTGTAGAAGCCTTAGCAGGATTTGCTGAAGAACACTTCTTCAATTCACTTGGAGGATATTTGAAGGATTTGGATGCTGTCATTGAGCTATTTAGGGCTTCACAGATGATCATACATCCAAATGAACAACTCCTGGAGAAACACATCTCATGGACAAGTCATTTCTTGAAACAGGAATTATCCAACACTTCTAAATGTGCATATAAACATAAACAAAATATTATGCAGAAGGTTTTTTTCTTTTTGGATTGATAATCAGTTAGTTTTGAAGGAAATTGTCAAGTTCTTTTCTTTTCCATATTTGATTCAGGTACTTACTGTAGAATGGTCGCCTTCTATAATTTTCAGGTGAATGATGCCCTTGAGTTTCCCCATTATGCAAGTTTGGAGCGCTTAGTATACAGGAGAAACATAGTGAACTATGATGTAGATGATACACGGATGCTTAAATCTTCATATAGGTACTCCTTTGGTATTTTATTCTTCTACTAACATATTTCCTTTAAATAAATAATAATGTATACCTGATTTGCATCTTATTTTACTGTCTTTGCATGCTAGTTCTTTGAGTATTGGCAACAAAGATTTCCTAAGACTAGCAGTGGAGGACTTCAATGCCTGTCAATCTGTATATCGTGAAGAACTCAAACAACTCGAGAGGTAAATTTATTTACAAAGATGGAAACCATGATGCAGTGACAAGAATTCTTATGGAGTTCCCAACTCATGGGAGTTACATTTCGTTCGCTACGGTAGACATCAGTAAGAAATGCTTTTGAAATTATTGCATGATATCCCTTCTGTGAAACAGGTGGGTTCGAGAAAAGCGATTGGACAACCTGAAGTTTGCCAGGCAGAAACTGGCATACTGTTACTTTTCTGCAGCTGCAACACTATGCTCTCCTCAATTATCTGATGCTCGCTTAACATGGGCTAAAAATGGCGTGCTTACTACTGTGGTTGATGACTTTTTCGATGTTGGAGGTTCTGAAGATGAACTGTTAAACCTAATTCAATTGGTTGAAAAGTAGGCTCTTTTTCCTTTTCTTGTTCATTTATATCTAACCACTTTTGGTGTATAACTTTCTGTAGTTCTTTTAACTAATCTTGCCTATAACAAAGTAATGGCTTATGAGAAAATGAAACACAGGCATGATTTAGATGTCAGCATTGCTTGTTGTTCTGAGGAAGTTGAAATCATATATTCAGCACTTGACAACACAATTTCTGAGATTGGGGAGAAAGCAATTGCATGGCAAGGACGTAACATAAAGACTCATGTTTCTGAGATTGTGAGATCCAATATTTATTTTACTCTTCATATTAACAATGAATAGTAGAATCCTGAAGAGTAACTTGTGTGAACTAAATCTGAAAATATAAGACATTATTAGTATTGAAGAAAATTTGGAATGAACCAGTGTTTAAACGGACAATGTTTACGTTGCAGTGGCTGGATTTGCTTAGGTCCATGTTGCAGGAAGCTCAGTGGTCGAAGGAGAAGGCAGTCCCAACTGTGAATGAATACATGAGAAATGGTTACATTTCGTTTGCCTTGGGACCAATCATCCTCCCGGCTCTCTATTTTGTTGGCCCTAGGCTTTCAGAGGCGGTTGTTAAAAGCGGGGAATATAGTCTTCTATTTAGGCATGTAAGCACTTGCGGGCGTCTTCTCAATGATATTCATAGCTTTAAGGTATGGCTTCTCTGTGGACCAATAACATGGCTAGTCTCATGTGAATGGAAGTTTGGAAATATTTAGTAATTAATGTCCCATATGGTTGCAGAGGGAATCTATGGAGGGAAAACTGAATGCCGTATCTTTGCACATAATTCATGGTACCAATTCAGTAACCGAAGATCATGTAAATCAAGAACTGAAGCATTTAATCGAGGAAAGGAGGAGAGAACTGCATAGATTAGTGCTGCAGAAAAATGATAGCATTGTCCCAAGACAATGCAAGGAATTATTCTGGAAAATGAGCAAAGTATTACATCTCTTTTACATGAAAGATGATGGTTTTACCTCACATGAAATGGCGAACGCTGTAAAGGCAGTAATACATGAGCCTATACTTGTTGATCAACTCTAATTATTGCAAGGTTAGGGAAGTTATGGTAGTATTCAATCTTATCATATCTTAAGCCTATCAACAACTGAAATAGTGTTTGCTTTTCCTTTATTTATTTTTTTAATTTTTAATTCACATCTTCAATATATATAATAAAATCAGCTCCTTTAGGAATCACTAGAAATAAATAGGGCATTATAGTTATTTTGGTATTTTAGTGGATTTCATAGGACAACCCTCATATTTTAAATATTCTAAAAAACAGACATATTGAATTAAAAGAAACGTCAAAATAGATAAATTTAACGCATTTTTTTCCTTTTACTGTATCAATAAATATATCATTTCCAATGATTTATTTATATTAGCAAATTATTTACTTAAAAACTTCTTCAATTGCTTTCTACATTTAAAATTAGTTTTTCTTTCAATGTTTTGAAATAATATTTAACTTTTTTATTAATTTAAAATGAAATCTAGATCTCTTTTATTTTATTTTATTAAATGTGAGATAATATCTAACATTTTTTTTGAAAGTATTTGTTAATCTGATTAAGTGATAGGACACTTATGTTATTATATATAATAATAATAGACTTTCTTATGGAACTATAAAATGAGATATTTAAAAGAAAATATATTGTAAAATGAGAAAGAAGAAACGCTCTCTTGATTAAAAGACAAGTGTTTTAGAATAGAAAAGATAGGCGTTACATTAATACACAAAAATAATTGTAACCACAATTTTAATAATATTTATATACATATATTTTGACAATTTCTATGATATGTAATGCCTAACAAGTTAATAACATTAAAAATTGTTTATTAATGTAGGAAGACGTGAGATGAGTGTCTTGAATCATATTATTCTCTTATTTATAATTAAAATAGATTATAAATAATTTTAGATATTATATCAAAAAATTAAATATAATTAAAACTTATAATAAATTTATTTTTGTATTTTACATTGTAGATTCAAAGCCTTCAGTTTCAGTTTCAAATATTTTGAGTATATAACTAAATCAATTGAAGATGATATAAAATGATTTTTTTTCTCTAATCCCCATATTTTGTATGGTATGATTTATAATAAATTATTCTACACCTTGATAAAGACAATAGTAGGTAATCATAGTAATATTGCACGGATAATTTTATTATCTTTCTGTAGTTTAAAATTTTTCTTAAATTGTATGTTATGTAGACTTTTTAAGTTGAGGGTAAAAATTAAGAGTGTAAAAATAGTGGTGATAAAAAGATTTAATACTATAACATGAGATAAAATGTAATTATATATGTTTGTAATTATAAAAACAGTAGTTCATTATTTCAAAATTAAAGATTGGTATTATGAGTTATTGTAACAACTAAAGTGAATTTGTATTAAATGCTCTAATTATATTTATTAGCAATAAATCAAACCTATTTTTATTAATTATAAATAATTTTTCCTTTAACATAACAACATATTAACTATATATATACGATAGTATGAATTTTGAATATTTAACTAGTGGCCGCCCAGCTCCTTAAAATAGAAAATTATCCATTTAAGTATTTTAAAAATTTTAAATTAGTAAAGGTAAAACTACACTTTGGTACCCTTAAAAATAATAAAAATTAATTTAATATTTTGAAAATTATAAAAATATAGACTATTAAAATTAAAATTTAATTTCGCTCCCTTAAAAGAATTTTCTAACTTCGCCTTGTATTTAACAATGTAATGTAACAACTAAATTAAACTTGTATTGAATGGTTTAATTATATGTATTTGTAATAAATTAAATCTAATTGTATGAATTATAAATATTTGTTTTATTTTTGTTAAGGAAAAAATTGTTAATTTTATCAATAAAAAATGTTTCTTTTGATTAGCTTGAGCTTCGGAAAAATAATTAAATGAAATACTACTCATTTTAACTATTGTATTTATATTAGGTAGCGATTGCTAAGATTTGTGTACTCAAAACAGGCTAACAATTTTAATGTGGGTTTTTTTATATATTTTTAATCAATGAAGTAATATTTTAAATCCAAAATTTTGAAGTTATACAGAATTAAAAAAAAAAAATCAGATTCTTTTACTTTAAAACGCCTTAAAACTTTACTATTTAAATTTACAGACATGAAAGAATAAGCATTCTTCAACAACTTATAAAAGTAAATGGTTGAAGTTTTATCTTAACAACTTAAAAGATACGTACCAAAAAAGAAGGTGCTATTGATGATGATATTGGTGAGTTCATTGAAGTCAAAGTTAAAGCCCAGGCCTAAGCATGCGGAAAAGTAGATGTTGAAGTCGTTGTTGCCAATGGTCTAGAGCGGCAACACAAATCAATAGTTCTTGCTTGAAAGAGTTGCAGTAATTATATATGTCGAAACTATTTTTTAAAGGGATGTTTGAAAAATGGGGATCAACTTTTTGAAAAGCGAAAACGGGAGTCGCCACCAACCTTTTTAGGTGTGATTGGAACACCTTATAAAACGTTTTGGTCTACGAAAATTAAGAAAACAGGTTTGGGAGTCAGTTACGTACGAGGAAGGATTAGCACCCTCGCAACGCCCAAAATTGGTACCAAATTGAATAGTTTTCGTCTTAATGTCAAAATTTGAAAGGATTTAAAATAGGATCCTTTTTAAAATCGGAATTATTTAAGTTGAAAATCGAGATTCCTTAGCTCGAAAGAATACAAACATCACATCCAAGATGATAGGACATGATATTCTTAAACTCTCGTAACTGAAATCATCTCGTGATTTATAAAATCTATTTAAAAAGATACTTTAGGCATTTAGACAAACGGAAAATCGCATCCCAGCATGTTAGGGCACTATTCCCCGAATTCCTAAATACAAAAAACATTGCCTCATTTTAGAAAAACTTTTGGATAAAATATGACGATTAAATGAAATATATATATTTTTAAAATAATGATTTGAATAAAATTTAAAAAATAATTTACTAAAAGTAATACTAAAAAAAATTATTAAAAAATAAAAGAGTTTGATATGATACTAAAATTATTAAAAAATTAAAATATATATAAAAAAAATCAAGGAAACATAGATTAAATCAAAATAGAAAGGGTTGAAAAACGAAGATGAACAAAGAATAAAATAAGAACAAACCGTAGAAAATAAGAACGTAAGAGGGAGAGAAATTTGAGTGAAAGCTCTCAAAAATTTTTATTGTTTCTCAAAACTCCAGTGTGTTTACAATGAAGGGAGAGGCCTCTATTTATAGTTGAACCTCCTCAAATCCAACGGTACAGATCAATTATATCAACAGTTAAGATTAAAAGGTATCTACAAATTAAATCTCTAAGATTACAAAATCATATCTTCTAAGATTGCATATCATATCTAAGATTGCAATCATATCTAAGATTGTATCATATCTAAGATTGCATATCATTGAAGATTATATTTCCATATGAGTTAAGCTTGTAGATGGACCTTAAATCTTTTCAAGTAATGGGCCATTCCAATCGGGCCAAATTATATTTGTAATTCTGGACTGAACTTGAACTTCATTTTTTTTTTGGTTTATTAATTTTATTTTTTGACTTATTTCTGGGCTCAGATAAAATTGAGTGTCTACAATATATATGGGACCTCAAGCTACTATCAAACATTGGGTGTTTGCACTCGTGGGAATGAATTTTCTAAATATGCCAATGAATTGATAGATTTAAATCACCTTCCGTTCAACGACAATGGTGGCCAACTTTTTCTATCGAAAGATGTTGTGCAGACAACAATCAAAGATTACAGCATTTGAGAATTAGTGGGTTTCAAGGTTATGGAATCCAGTGCCAATATTTATGCATGTGAATGCATTAATTATAACAAAGATTGCAAATAAAAAATTCAATCAACCTATATTAAGAGCAAATCCATAAATATAACAATCCATATATGTACATTCTGATTATTGGCGTGTAGAGATAAAAATAAATTTATAAAAATTAATTAAATGTTTCAAGGTATATAACTATACCACTATTTTTAATATTTTATTTGCCCTACCTATATTTTAATATCCAAAAAATTATTAACAAATGAACTTCAAAAATATAATAAAACTCAATAATTATTTATAAAGTTTCTCTATAACCAAATATATAAACTTCATCGAAGTATAAAAGAGACCTACTTCCATATGAGATTTTCAATAAAACCATAACGAGGACTAAATATAATATTAATATATTATTTTATTATGGGATCACAAATGTTAATGATACTACACTTTATCATATCTTGAAATTCATGTCAGTGCAATATTTATACTTACGATTGTTGAAAGTCTTGCATCAAGTTTGATGCAATTATTGTCATAGTTAAATGTTACTATTTACATTGGACGAAATTATGTGTTGATATATTTGATAGATGTGACCCCTGTAGTATTAAAGTTAAAGTTGGATCTGAGTGTCGTTTTCTTTAAATGTATTTTCTAGAATATTAATTTGCATTTCCTTGGTGAGAAAATGTAAACATTCTTAGTTTGGGCTTTTGTTGGTAAAAGCTGATGAAATTAAGAGAACAGGTAAAACTCAATTCATTACATAAACCATATAGATGAGCCTCTAAGTTTGTGTATGCTTAAACATAATATTATTGGGTGTGGTATGAATGGGTGTAGGACTTGAATTAAAGTGGGTTCCTTAATGATAAGGCCCAAATCAAGTGTCCCATAAATAGTAAACGGGGGTGGCTTGTCCAATGAATAGCAGCCATCAAGTTTAAGTTTTTGGATAAAGGGAGAAAAGAGTAGCTATTTGAAGAGAAATTTGTACAGGCCGAAGCAATTTCTTCATCGTGTCTTCCAACAGTGGTATGATTTTATTTTTATTTTATTTCTCGTATGATTATATTTTAATTCTATTTTATGCCATTTAAATTAAAGATATCATTATCTTTGTTAAAAGTTCTAAAATTTGTTAATGTCCGTTGGTTTTAAATTATTTATTTGTTTAAAGTAAATGAATTTTTCACAATTATATTACAAAAATATAATCAAATATTTTTTAACAATTCATAAACGAGTATGTTAATAATTGTTAACAATCAAATAATAATAACAATTAGGGTTATTTATTAATAAATGGAGAAAATGTTTAATTAATCATTAATTTACTTTTTATTTATCTTAACATTACAATATCCTTTCCCAATGAGGCCTTGAGTTGGAAATGGTCTTCAACATTCAACTTTTGTAGTCTGTTTTCCTTCAAATTTATTATGATTAATTAGTTATAGTTTGAGTTAAGTTGCTTGTTTGATTTAATTATTTAATTCAATACTTATAATGGTTAATTTTATTGGAATTGTTATATAGTTGTGACTTAAAAAATACAATATCCTATAAATAATGCAACTTTTATTAAATTTTTGCAAAGTAAAATGGATTCTCTCTGTGAAATCCCTTGATCTGGAGATGTCTCTATAGAAGATTTAACCCTTAAGAAAGTTCAATTTAGGGAAGAAGGTGAGAACGAAGGTGAGAACGAAGGTGGAGATGTGTTGGCCGAGCTACCTATTGAACCAAGAGTTTCCTGAAAGGACAAGCTAGTTGGTAAAACAACAAGTGATAAACCATAAAAGTAACATATTTTAATCTTATGCTTGGCATGTTTTTGGATGATTTATTATGTGAATTAGTGAATTTGATGCTCCTAATCCTTTAAATTTATGTTTCTATACTTAGGTGAGCATAGGGAAGTGAAAGGAGTGAAAAACGGGCCAAAATCAGACAAAAAGAGCTATCTTCAAGAACCACATAGCCTGGGCACTTCCACACGGGTTGGGTACACACCTGTGTGAGCCACACCGACTGGGCACAGGCCCCTATGAGCCAAACGGGCTGGCCACACGCCCATGTGCCAGCCCGTGTCAATTTCGAACCCTGCTTCTCTTTTACGCAGAAAAACCCAATTTTTAGGGTTTCTGAGCATTCTAAAGTTTATAAATACCTATGAGAAGAGGACTAAAGAGGGCACGCAGAGTGGAACGAAGAATTTACTATAAGAACGCCAAAGAATTCAACTCAGAAGTAAGATCTCCTGCAAGATTGAAGATCTCTATTCAATTTCTCTAGAAGTTTTTGGGTTTCTTTATGTTTTGTTGTTTTCCTGATTTTGAGATGTTTTCCTTCCAAATTATGAACTAAATTCCCTAGATACCTAGGGAAGATGAAACATATAATGAATCTTATTATTTGATTTTCTAGATTATATGATAAATACTTGTTCTTGTTCTCAATTATGTATGCTTATTTCTTGCTTTAATATTTTCAGGATATTAATTCAAGTGTGATGTGCTTATTTCAGTGGAGCAAAAGTCTCTGTTTAATAATAGATATGGCATAATTGAGTGGAGTTGCATGCAATCCTAGAAATAGGACAACATAAATCTACCCGATTAGAGTCAAATCTAATAGAGGAATCCATAGATCGTGTTAATGTGATAATAGGGGTTTTAATTAGAAAGAGATTTCAATTAATCAACCTAGAGTCAGTTGTTTTTACTTTCGAAAGAGATATTAACATAATTTAGGGATTTCTACGGATCAAGGCACAAGTGAATAAATAGTCTAATTCAGATTCAGAATAATAAGTAAAGTCTAGGTGGATTCTTTTCTGGGTATTATCTTTCTCTTTGGTTATATTCAAGTATTTTCTCATTCTATTCTCTGTCGCGTTCTTAAGAGTTAGTATATGACTAGAAGAAACCCGTCAGGACCTTTAGTATTGACAGTGAGATTGAAAACACAGCTCACAGAAACCGTAAAGAAGTAAGGCAGAATTGGCAGAATATAGTGGAAGAGCAAGATGACATCATTAATATTACTGAGGAGATGGTTGAAAATCAAAATAATCAGCTACCTCTTATGGTTGCCGTAAATCCTACTCCTCGTACTATGTACGATTATGCTAAGCCCAAATTAAGTGGGGCTGAATCGAGTATTGTGAGACCTGCTATTGTTGCAAATAACTTCGAACTGAAGTCGAACACCATTCAGATGATCCAACAATTTGTTTAGTTCGATGGTTTGCAAGATGAAGATCCAAATACTCATTTGGCTAACTTTTTGGAATTCTGTGACACTTTCAAGATAAATGGCGTTTCTGATGGCACCATTTGCTTACGATTGTTTCCCTTCTCATTGAGAAATAAGGCTAAACAGTGGTTGAACTCCCTACCATGAGTAACTATCACTACATGGGAACAAATGATCGAAAAATTTTTGTTGAAGTATTTTCCACCGGTTAAGACAGCCAAGCTGAGGAATGATATCTCTTCCTTCATGAAAATGGATTTAAAGACCCTATATGATGCATGGGAGAGGTATAAGGATTTATTGAGAAGGTACCATCATAATGGATTATCTCTATGGCTACAGGTTCAAACCTTCTACAACAGTTTGAATCCCTCAACTAGGTAGTTAATCGATGCAGCCACCAGTGGGACTCTGAACAACAAAATACCTGAAGTGACTTATGAGTTTATAGGGAAAATGTCACTGAATAATTATCAGTGGCAAGTCATGAGAACGAAGCTGATGAAAACAACCGGTGTTTTTAACGTAGATGCGGTCACCATGTTGTCGAATCAGGTAGAACTTTTGAATAAAAAGATTGATGGTTTATATGGTTTACGTAGGTACATCCGGTGATGCAGTGCGATACAAATGGAGGAAGGATGAACAATCCAGAATGCTTATCCTATAGCCCTAGCACAGAAAACGAACAAGTTAACTATATGGGTAATAACTCTAGACCTCAGAATAATCCCTATAGTAACACTTATAATGCAGGTTGGAGGAACCATCCGAATTTCTCATGGGGTGGTTAAGGAAATTAGAGACCACAACCCCCTTCTGGCTTTCAACCACCTTACCAACAAGAGAAGAAGCTAAACCTTGAGGAGATGCTGATGAAGTTTATTTTGGTGTTAGAAACTCATTTTCAAAACATCAAAATCGGACTTAAAAATCAATAAGTGTCAATTTAAGGACTCGAGAACTAGATAGGTTAGCTTGCTAAGCTGATTTCAGAGAGACCACAAGGTAGCTTGCCTAGTAACACTGAAACTAACCCAAGAGAACAGCTTCATGCAATTATGGTTCGAGATAAAGAAGGGTTAGTTGAACCTGAACCAGAACTCAGGCAAGAAAATGTGGTAAGTCAAGGTAAGGTTGAGGTGAGCCATAGTGAACAAAAACTGGTAGGTAAGGAGTATTAACCTCGTGTACCATATCCAAATGCGACAAAGAAAGACCATACTAACGAGCAATTTAGTAAATTTCTTAAACTTTTGAAAAAGTTACATATCAACTTACCGTTTATTGAAGCTTTTTCGTAGATGCCCAATTCAATTAAATTTTTAAAGGAGCTTTTAGCAAACAAATGGAAGTTAGATGATTCATCGCACGTGGAGCTAAATGTAATGTGCTCAGCCATTTTACAAAACAAATTACCCAATAAGTTGAAAGATTCAGGGAGTTTTACTATTCATTGCTTAATTGGTAGTTTAAACCTTAATAATGCTTTAGCTGATTTAGGGGCCAGTATTAATCTCATGCCCTACAAAATGTTTAAGCAACTAGGTGTTGGGAAACCCAAACAAACTAGGATGAGTATTCAATTGGCAGATAGAACCATTAGATTTCCTAGGGGCATTGTTGAAGACGTACTTGTTAAAATTGATAAATTCATATTCCCAGTTGATTTTGTTGTTTTAGACATAGACGAGGATAGTGACGTACCTTTAATTCTAGGTCAGCCCTTTTTAGCAACAGCTAGAACTATCATTGATGTTGATACAGGTGAACTGATAGTACGTGTAGATGATGATGTGATTAAACTCCAAGCTCGTGCTTTTGCTAAGATATCTAGTGATCGAGATGATTATATGAGTTCTGTTAATGTACGTAACCTTGTGGCTCAACCTTCTTTGTAGGAAACTCCACGGAAAAGTGAGATGGAGCCATGTTCCAAACCATATGAAAAAAACAAAACGACTAATGAAGAACGAATGCTGCAGATCAATGAGCTAGACGAGTGGCAAATACATGTCAAGAAGAAACCGAAAATACACGATGCAGAACTAAGACGATGCCATGACGAGCATAATGATGGAACAAACCAATTTAAGGTTAGGGATCAGGTATTATTAGATAAAATAGATCCTCGAATTGCTAATTCAGAGCTTATTACAAGTGGAACGACTCCTTTTACGGTACTCAATGTCTTCCCATACGGTACAGTCGAGGTAAATCATTTTGAATTCGGTACTTTTAAGGTAAATATTACTCGACTCAAGCCTTATTTTAATGAAAGAATTGACAGTGAGAAAGAGGAGTTTCGATTCCGCAAACCACTGTGACTGTGCGAATACAAGGTAAGTCAAGCTTAGGCTTTAAATAAGCGCTTCTCGGGAGGTAGCCCGAGTGCTAACACTGCTAATTTTCTTAATTTTATTTTATGATATTTTTAAAATTAATTAATTTTAAAAAATAAAAAAAATTTAACCCACATGGCTTCGATACACAGGCGTGTCCTTGGACATGTGGAATTTTCAAACTTAGTTTTAAAATTTTAAATAAATCGACAGTGAGTTACACGGCCTGGACACACGGGTGTGTCCTTTTTCGTGTGGAGCCTGAGACCTAATTTTTCCAAAAATCGACAGAGGCACAGCTGAAAATAGTCTACGCGGCCTGGACACACGGGCGTATCCTAGGCCGTGTGAAACCTGGAGCTTAATTTTTTAAATTTAAAATAAGTCAGAGAGTTACATGGCCGTGCAACACGGCTGTGTATGCCACACAGCTTGGACACACGTGCGTGTCCAAGGCCGTATGAAGACTGGGCGTGTAATGTTAAAATGCATACGTGCGTGTGACACGATCGTATGGCCCAACACGGGCCTAACACCACTATGTCACCTCTTTAAAAACAAACCCTAATTTTCCTTTTTACTTTTGTCTTCTTCTTCAACTAATCCTCCCCTTAGCCGCCGCTCTTACTTCCGGTTATTTCTCCGACCATCGTCTTACCCTATCGATCAAACCCTGACAAGCTTCTCCTTTCCCTTATTTCCTTCCTCCAAACTATCACCCCACTCTTTCCCCTCTCCCTTGCGCGCACAACCCAGACCCCACGCCACATTTCCCTCCATCTCCAATCAAGCCGCTCGCACACCACCCCTGACTGCCCCTTCTCCCAGCCCCGGCCCAGCTACCTAAGCTTCTCTCTTCCTTTTCTTTTTCCTTCTCCTCTTAACCCCCATTCCAGCACGAACAACCCCTCACCTTTCCCTTCTTCTCCTTCCTGTTTTCTACACCCATGCACGACCCATACCGTTCAACCGACCCTATCGTCACCACCGCCGGCTGACCTTCTGACCACTGTCGGTGTTCTCCCTTTTACCCTTCCCTTTTCCTTATTTAATTATTTCTTTATTCTTTATTCCTTATTTATCATTATTAGTATATTATGTTATTTCTTTATTGTTTATTGTTTATTTTTATTATTCTTATTATTATTAGTTATTTGAATTATCTTCTCTAACTATATTTATTGCCTACTATTTTTTACTCTTTCATTCACCTTTTATTATTCATGCTACTATTTTAGTTTATGTTTAGCATCACTATTATGATTCATCCTTTTTTTTTACTGTCTAGCTACTGTTTCAATCACTATTGGAATTTGTTCTTAGTATTAGGATTATTTATTTAATTATTCATTCGTGTTTTCAGAATATCATGATTTGTTTTTTTTTAGTTATGAATTTGTTATTTGATTCCTTAGTGTTGTCACCACCAGATTCATATTTAGTTTCATTCTATGGTTTTGGAATGCTTAAGTTTTCATCCATACTAGTTTAGGGGTAATTTATTATTAGTACTACTTGGATTTTGCCTTCTCGGATGTTATTTGCATATTAGGTGATTATTTATTTATTAATGCAAATTTTTTACCTTTTCAGGCAAACCATGACAAACACTTGTGGCAAGTTTAAGACCGCAGTCCCTGCTTCGAAGAAGCAAAAGACTCATGGTGGGATCTCCTCCTTGAGCACTTTCGCCGAGGCCTGTCACCCTTATCTTCGATTTTCAGTGGGCCTCCAAGAGGTTTATATCAGCTCCTTCGCGTACAAACTCTCGGCTTAGGTCGCTGTATTGAATGGGCCGCATTGGAGCAAGTCCATCTCGCTGACGATGTTCGCGCCTTCATTACTACCACTCTGTAGGACAGATTTTTCTCCATTATTAAGCCCACTTACATGGAGCTTACCTTAGAGTTCTGTACGACGTTTCTGGTACAACAGGTCATGATGACTCATGAAGAGCCAGGCACCATTACTTTTCGACTTAGTGGTTTGGTGCGACATATGAGCGTCCCCAAGTTTGGTGCTGCTATGAGACTTTACACAGAGGAATTTATGAGTGTCGAGCATTTCTTTCAACTTCATTGACACATCTATTACGCTCCATCTTGTTTTTGGACCAATTTTAAAGCGAGTCAGACACCATATGACGTGAGTCGCTCGAAGGTGACTTCTCTTCCTCTAACTTTACGGTACCTTCACACACTTTTAGCATACACTTTAACTGGTAGGAGAGAGAGCACCAGAGTTTTCAGTATTTATGATGCATACTTTTTATGGAGCATGGCCACCGGCATATATTTGATTTGGCATACTTCATTGTTCTAGCCTTTCGCCATCAAACTGATCGCCACAGGAAGGGCCCCATCTGTTTAAGCCCTATTGTGACTCGCCTCGCTCGATACTTCGGTCTCCTAGACACACGGAAACAATCTTCCACACTCATACTTGTCGGTCAGATGTCCCCACAGAGAATCTCAAGCATGATATGCATGAGGATGATTAAGTAGCGTTGTGGAGTGGACCCCCCTCAGTATCGATTGTTTCATTATGACGCTTAAAATGAACCCGAGGACTTTGATGATGATGTTCCTTCCTATCACAAGGACCCACCATAGCCTCTACCTTTGAGTCACCACCCTATTCCTACGGCTCCTACTTCAGAAGACATCTTCGACTGGCTCACTCGCTTTGAGCAGTACTGTGTTCAGAGGTTTGACAGTCTTGACGCGACATTACAAAGGATCTGTCAGCATTTTCATATCTCCTCTCCAGTGCCGACGATTCATGATACAAATATGCCTGATGATGAGGACCATTGTGTCCATTCATTTTATTCTATTTTATTTTTATTTTTATTTTTATTTTTATTTTTATGTTTATTGTTATTTTCTTAGACTTTTTGTTTTTATATTTTGAACTATATTTTTATTTACTATGGTTGTTTATAATTGAGTAACACTTTAATCTTCTTCAACATTTGTGTTTATTTTCTTATTAGTTGCTCAGAATCATGCACTACATTTAAGATTTGTCTACAATTCTGCTTTTCACTATTTTGGGAATTTCATCCAATATTCAGGGCAGTTTCAATTCTCTCCCTCTTTTATGATATTCTGTTTCTACTGTGATTATTTTTGTTTGTACATTGAGGACAATGTACATCTTAAGTGTGGGGAGGTTATTTATATGATTATTAGAAAATCCTTGAATTATGTCTTGTGTTCAAGTGATTCTCTCATATTACTATTAGAATGAATTCTTATCGATTTGTGATTATCATTGATATGTTTTAGATTAAATTTATAGATATTTGTGCATTGATTGTTTAAACTTTAAGACGTAAGAGAACCAAGCATGATAAGTCTATTTTTAGAATTAAAAATTTTAGGTTGTTTCCCTGAATTAAGGTATTACCTTGAAGTTTGAGATTTACAAGATTAATATCAAAAACCATAAATTTTTTTGTGAGATTTTGAGCCTTTAGAACATACACTTTTCCTGCTCATTTTATTATTGGTTATAAGTGTGTCAATATTGATTTGTTATTCTAGAACTTGCTTCACTTATGCATGTCGAGACCACACATTTGATTTGATATACTGAGATGATAAAGGCACTTAGATTTTAGCCCACTTATCCCATAAAAAGCCTACATTCATAATTTACCATTAGTGAACCCCTTTTGAGCCTAACACACCATTTCTTGATTTACCCATTAATGATAACCCATAACTCATTTTTTTTTATTGAGAATTTTTCCCATTTAATTGACCCCATTTTTATCGAGATTTGATTTGGTTAATTGCTTGATTAAGCCTTTAGATTAAGTTGCTAAATTATTTCTTCTTATTTACATCTACAAAAATGAAATATATATATACATATATAGTTATTTAGTTCTTTTTTAATTGAGCTTGAACAGTTAAATTCATATTTTGAGAAGAAACTCGTGTTATTCTTGAATAGTTTCGATTTATGTAATTATTTGTAATTCAGCATTTTTTATTTTTCTAGTTTGGTAATTTATCAATTCGATATCGATTCTAACCCTCTTTTTCAGCCTTTTTCCACACCCTTAACTAAGCCCCATTACAACCTTTTAAAGACCTCTTGATTTGTGTATAATCTCATTTTATAGTGGTGGAGATTTGATTTTCATGCAAGCCTATGGTAATAAATTTTCATATTTGACTTTTGAGTGCTTAATTTTTGAACGTTAAACATTTTGAGTGGTTTGAGTGATCCCTATTGAGGATATCGATTCTTGTCGATTTTGAATTAAAGGTAACCACTTAGATAAGGGGAAATACTTATGTTTTCATGCTTTAAAATGTTTGACTTAGATTGTTTGAATCTTTAGTGACCTTTTAGCTGAATTATCAATGTATGATAATTTGTAAATTATGACAGAACATTGTTGATGAGAATTATGAATTAAAAGAGGTGAGTTGAGGATTTTACTTGAGGACAAGCAAATGCTTAAGTTTGGGGATATTTGATAAACCATAAAAGTAACATATTTCAATCCCATGCTTGGCATGTTTTTGGATGATTTATTATGTGAATTAGTGAATTTGATGCTCCTAATCCTTTAAATTTATGTTTCTATACTTAGGTAAAAATAAGGAAGTGAAAGGAGCAAAAAAAAGGCTAAAATCAGACAAAAAAAGCTCTCTTCAGGAACCATACCTCTGTGCACACACCCATGTGAGCCACACAGGCTGGCCACACGCCCATGTGTCAGCTCGTGTCGATTTTAAACCCTACTTCTCTTTTACATGGAAAAACCCAATTTTTAGGGTTTCTGAGCATTCTAAAGTTTATAAATACCTATGAGAAGAGGACTAAAGAGGACACGTAGAGTGGAACAAAGAATTTACTCGAAGAACGCCAATGGATTTAACTCAGAAGCAGGATCTCCTACAAGATTGAAGATCTCCATTCAATTTCTCTAGAAGTTTTTGGGTTTCCTTATGTTTTGTTATTTTCCTAATTTTGATATGTTTTTCTTCCAAATTATGAACTAAATTCCCTAGATACCTAGGGAAGATGAAACCTATAATGGATCTTATTATTTGATTTTTTTGGATTATATGATAAATACTTGTTCTTGTTCTCAATTATGTATGCTTATTTCTTGCTTTAATATTTTTAGGATATTAATTCAAGTATGATGTGCTTATTTCAATAGAGCAAAAGTCTCTATTTAAGAGTAGATATGGCATAATTGAATGAAGTTGCATGCAATCCTAGAAATAGGACGACATAAATCTACCGGATTAGTGTCAAATCTAATAGGGGAATCTATAGATCGAGTTAATACGACAATAGGGGTTTTAATTAGAAAGAGATTTCAATTAATCAACCTAGAGTCAGTTGTTCTTACTTTCGAAAGAGGTATTAACATAATTTAGGGATTTTTACAGATCAAGGCACAAGTGAATAAATCGCCTAATTCAGATTCAGAATAATAAGTGAAGTCTAGGTGGATTCTTTTCTGGGTATTGTCTTTATTTTTGGTTATATTCAAGTATTTCCTCATTCTATTCTCTATTGCATTCTTAATAATTAGTTTAGTTAATTTTGGATTAAAAAACTATTCATTCAATTTATCAGCTAGATAATAAAAAGATAGTAATTATTAGTACTTTTAGTCCTCGTGGATACGATATTCCCGACTCACTATAGCTATACTACTATTCGATAGGTGCGCTTGCCTTTATCCTAATTTTAGTTAGTTTAGTCACTCATCATCAAGTACAGAGGGAAATGGTCTAGAGGATAAAGACGACAAGTGGCTAGATGGTGATATTCAGATATCAGTTGTGAATGGAGCTCCTTCTATAGAATTTTCTGATAGGATCTATCAAATCCTTATTAAGGATATGGAAAATACTGTGGTCTTAAAACTTTTAGGACGTAACATTGGTTTTTTTTGTTCTTCAAAATAAAGTCTGCAGTTTATGGAAGCTATCATCACCATTCCATTTGATGGATATTGAGAATGACTAGAATGACTATTTTTTGGCCAAATTTCAGAACAGATTCGACTGTGAAAAGGTGATCTTAAAAGGTCCTTGAATTATTTTTGGTCAATATTTGAC
Organism: Gossypium arboreum; assembly: GCF_025698485.1. Classification (NCBI taxonomy): domain Eukaryota; kingdom Viridiplantae; phylum Streptophyta; class Magnoliopsida; order Malvales; family Malvaceae; genus Gossypium; species Gossypium arboreum. Next base: position 103,690,405 of record NC_069070.1, on the reverse strand, counting down.
AGTACGACCATGGTCGATGTCCTTTAATCCAACACAATTTTTTGAGTATCGTGATGACATGGATCATATTTATGGGATTGTCAGGATATTTTTATAAGAGGAAAATTCTGGTAGAAATTGAAGGGCTAATTCGAAAGATCGTAAAGCTAGACATGAACATGGATAATAGAGTCAGAGATTGATTCACACGTATGGCTATGTATGTTAATTTGGATAAACCCCAAGTTAATGGGAAAATGTAGAATATTGAATACGAATTTCTTCCTACAATCTGTTTTCACTGTGGAAGATATGGTCATGTAAAGGAAGGGTGCCCTAGTAGGAATATTGAACCTATCTTTATCAGAAGTGAACCATCATCGTCGAAACCTTTATCGGAGGTTGTGAATATGGTAGTTAATGGAACGAGAGAGAAAAGCGAAACTTATAGCCCGTGGATGCTAGTGGAGAAGATATCTCGTCACAAATTAAGAGACTCAACACAATCTAGAATTGGATTTATGGCTAACAAAAAGAAAGGTTTGAAATTTAGATTTTTATCAAATACCGAAGGTAACATTGAATAAAAATCTATTTTAATTGGTAATTAATAGAATAATAGGTGGAAAAAGGTAAAGACATTTTACTTGAGGGTAACCTTGATAGTAAAACTGGCCATTTTAGTGCAGGCCTTCATTCTATTGGACCTTTAATTAGAGGCCCAAGCAATGCATTCAACAACATTCCTTCAGTAGACCCCACTATTGTTAGCCACCTTCCTAGTGAAGCAGGAGTTGGGCCCGTTGTGCTAAAGGATAGGCCTTTCAATGTTCATTAATCTAAAGTGGGAGCTGTCAAGGGCCTAGGGAATGTGGATCAGGTGATGAAGGCCATAACCGGGTTAGGGCTTGTTTCGACTATTGAGTTGGGGGTGAACAGTGTTTGGGTTTTTCAGGGTCGGATCACGAAAGCTTTTGGAAAGACTCCATCAAGCTCTGAAACTCCCGACAGCCAAGGATGGACCGAGGAAGGGTTTTTGTTGGGTCGTCTTCGTGTGGCCTTGCATTGCAAGATGACAGATAAAATAATTTTTACTCCGTAGCCGAAACCCTTTTCGCAGGAACCAGTGGGTGTCACGACGTCCAAATCGGGGACCTGTCTTGATCCGAGTAAACACTTGGTGATTATCTTCTAAAAAGCCAAGAACCAACAGTCAACGGTATGTTAGCAGGGGATACCGGAGTAATTTCAAGGAAAGGGAAGACAAAAACTATGGGTAAATGCTTGAGGAAGAGATTGACAGGCTCTCAATTTTCTAAAAATATTAATAAGGTTGTTCAAGGGAAGGGGAGCAAATTCAAGGCAGCAGGCAACTCTCGAGTTCTTTTACGGGAATCAATAACCTAGTTGGTTGAGGCCATTTCATCACAGGCCAATGGAGTTTTTGGCTTAGGTGAGGAGCATCATGATAATCGGGACCCTCTTAAACAGTAAACCTTTGATTTTTACATTATTTACTTTACTTTTATTTTATTATTTTTATATGTTTTTAAATCTGTTTTTTCGTGGAATTATCAAAGTTGTACAAGTAGTAAATTTATTAAGGTTTTTCGGGAATATGATTTAGAATTTGGACTGTACATAGTGTGCTAATTGGAACTGAGAGTTAGTGGTAAAAATGCAATTTTTATCATTGACAAATTGAGGTTTTGTTATTCTTACCGTGTTGAAGCTATTGGATTCTCAAAAGTAATTTGGGTGGGTTAGAAGGATTCGATTCAGATTAAAATTATCCAAAATCACCTACAAATCATACTGCTCTGTGTATTTGGTAACGATTTTCCTAATTCTGTTTTTATATCTTTTGTTTATGGCAGTCTGAACAAGAGGGAACGACAGGTTTTTTGGGAAGAGTTGAAATATGTTTTACCGTATGACCCTTTTCCTTGTTAAATTATGGGTGATTTTAATGCTGTTTTGTCACCTAATAATAAAAAAAAGCATTCATTCCTCTGGAAAGAGATGTAACCTCTTTGGCAATTTTGTAGATTCATATAATTTGTAGGACTTGGGATACGTTGGCCCTTCCTTTACTTGGAAAAGAGCGAGAACGTATGAGAGATTAAATCGAGCTTTGGCTAATGATTCTTGGATATCAGCCTTTCCTCATTGTGTAGTTTGTCACCTTCCACGCATTAAGTTTGATCACAGGCCGATCGTTCTGAAGACTAATCTGGATTTTTGTTCATCTATAGGAAGGGCCTTCAGATTCATTGTTGGTTGGACCAAACATGTGAATTTTCCTTCTTTTGTAAAAGATAAGTGGAATTCCTTCTTTCTGGTTTTACTTATCACATTATAGAATGGAATATGTCTGTTTACAGTTTTATAGGTACTTGTAAAATGAATCTTATGAAGTCACTCTCTAATATACAAAGAGCCTTGGACCACTCAGCTTCCAGTCGATTGCTTCAATTAGAGTGTGATGTTCGTGACGAATTAGAAAACTTGCTTGATCATGGAAAAAAGCTAGGTGTGATTGGCTTCAGCTTAGGGATTGTAATACCAACTTTTTCCATAGTCGAACGATCCAAATGAGGAAATTTAATCGCATCACAACTTTACGTGTTGATAATGGTGAGTGGTGTTCTAATCAGAATATCCTCAAAACCAAATCAGTTGGATTTTTCAAGAAATTTTATGGTTAAATACCAAAGCCCATGAAAGGATTACCGTCCAATTTATTCCCTCATCTTAAGGAGCAAGACATTGTGTTTTTGGAAAATGCAGTATTTGATGAAGAAATTAAGAAGGCCTTATTCGACATAAACCCCCTAAAAGCTCCGAGAAGTAATGGTTTTCATACTCACTTCTTCCAAAGTCAATGGGATATCGTTGGTAATGCAGTGTGTGAGTGGGTTCAAGGTGTTTTTGATGGTAACAACATTGACCCAGAATTGAACAATACTCTTACTCCAGAGAAAGACAGCCTAGAGAAGTTCAGTTAGTTTCACCCTATTAGCCTGTGCTCGGTAATATATAAATTGGTAATGAAAGTAATTGTTAATAGATTTAAAATGGTGTTTTCTAACCTCATTTCATAGGAACAAGCCTACTTCATTGCTAGACGAAGTATTTCTGATAATGTTATTATAGCTCAGGAAGTCATCCATTCCATGCGGACAAAAAGGAAAAGGCAAAAATTGGATGGCGATCAAGTTGGACTTGGAAAGGCTTATGACAAAGTGTGTTGGGATTTTATTGGTGCCTCATTACAAGCTGCGGAGATTCCAAATTTTCTTATTTAAGTAATTATGACAACCATTTCTTTGTCGATTATGCAGATTCTTTGGAATAGAGTGCTAACTCAGAAATTCAAGCCATATAGAAGGATCAGACAGGGATACCCATTATCACCCTATCTCTTTGTTTTATGTATGGAGTGGTTAGGGCATATTATTCGTGCAAATATTGACAAAGGTAAGTGGTGTCCAATTTGTCTGTCAAGAATGGGGCCTACTTTATCCCACTTTTTTTTCGCAAATAATTTGGTAATTTTCTACAAGGTGGAGCTAGATCAAGCTCACTTATTAGTAGGTATCTTGAATCACTTCTGTGAATTCTCTGAACACAAGATAAGTATGAGGAAAAGCAATATTTACTTCTCTAAAGGAGTTGAAGATGATATTTGTTCTCTGATTAATCAACTTTTTAGGTTTCAAGTAGTTTGAAATCTTGGAACTTATCTAGGAGTACCTCTTCTTCATGATCGGGTCAAGAAAAGCACCTTAAGTTTTGTATTCTCCAAAAATTTAATTGTTTTAGTAAATACCAAAAAGATTTTACTTATTAAATTTAGATATAATGACTTAGTTAGCTCTCCAACTTTATAAAAAAAAAAGTCATTTTAGCCTTCCTTTTAATTTCCATCCTTTTTAGCCTTTGAACTTGTATTCTTTGTCAAATCGCCCTAAAATAGATAGAAAAGTTAATGTTTGTTAACTTTGTTAATGTGACGTACATGTGGGTTGCCACATCAACAACTAATGAATTTTTTTAATTTTAAAAAATCAAAAATATAAATTTTAAAAATAAAATTTAATAAATTTATAACTATACAATATATTTTTAATATTTATAAAAAATAATTAATTGTTAACATAGTATACACATGGCAATCCATATGTATGCTACATTAGCAAAGTTAACAGACATTAAATTTTATATTCATTTTAGGGTGATTTGACAAAAATATAAGCTCAAGAGCTAAAAAAAGTGAAAAATTAAATAGAAGACTAAAAAAAAAAAAAACTAAAGAACCAAATAAATCATCATACCTTAAATTTAACATTAAAAACTCAATATTTATTTTCAATTTATGAGGAGTACCTTAATCCCTTAATCTCCTAATTAGATATTCCAATTGAAGCGCTAGAGACGTAAACAAATCTATTCTTTTTCCCCTTCTCTTTCACATTTCCCTATTCTTTCAACTACCGAGATACATGCTTCAAGTTGAAAAAAATATGCTTGAAATTCCGCGTGACTTATTATTATGCTTAAATTAACATAAAGGAAAAGGGAGTAGCGGATGCTAAAATTAAGAATTTTTCCCCCTTGAATTTTTATATCAAGCAACAGTTATATATGCAACTAGGCTTAAGAAAATTACAAATACATCTAATGCTAATAACAGGAAAACAAGCACAATAACCTGCTGCCACATATGTCGTCAATCAAATTGCCAAATAACTTTTACACTTGATCAAATTTGAGGTAAGGTCGCTTAACGTTCATTTTCATGTAATTCATCATTTTTTTAATTTTATCAGATTATAGCATTGAAATTCTATTATTAATAAATTAAAATAATTTGTGTTAAATTATTAAATAATTTAAATGTAAAAGTTGTCTTACCATGCAGGATCAAAGTGAAGAAATCTAAATTTAGAACTTTTAAATTTTAAAAAGAAAACATATAAATTAATGCATAACATTACACTTGATAAATCGATATATAATATGATTAATGTAAAACTATTACAAAACTATTAAAATAATAACTCTAAAATTATGTTATATGTAGGCGGAAGCAATAAGCCAATGAGGATTGATACACCCAACTAAAGATGCAACCATGAATATGACTAAGTGTTTATGATTTTCTTTTGTTACCAAATTCTTTTTTAATAAAGTAGAGGATATGGTAACCTGATTAGTCTTCCTTTGAATTCGGAAACTTGAATATTCCCTTATTTAGAGAATTTGAATATAATTTGTATCTATTCTTTTAAGAGATATTGTCTTATTTTATGTAGATAGATCATTCACACCTAAATTGAGTCATAATAAATCTATTTAGATTAACCCATCATAGGCGATTCTATGGCTACCAAAATACATAATCTTACATCTCTCACTTGCACGTGATGGTTATATGAGTCTATCATCCAAAACTTTAAAATTGTCACAAAAACACCACCCATTAGTTCATACTCAATCATAAGTTTGATATCAACGGTCATCGAAAACCCTCTACCACACATTTATTTGGAATATATAGTGGTTCTTTGTAATACCCCGAAAATCGTTATGCTATAAAACGTGATATTAAGTTGAGATCATACGTAGTGGAATCCTTGGTAAAATGATTGAAGAGACTAAATTATAAAGATGTGAAAAGTTTTGAAATCCAAATATAATTATTCGAAATTTGAGAGGTTAAAATTTAAATATAGGAAAGTTGAAGGACCAAAAGCTTAAATAACCCAAAAGTTCTTGTGGCACAAAATTGGTAAGAAGGAATGAATTGAATAGTTGAGAAATATGAAGGACTAAATTATAATTTTTCAAAAATAAATAGTGATTCAAGAATGGAATTATAGAGAATTATGAAGAGCAATATGGCCCTTTCTCAATTTGGATAAATATCAAGTGTAATAATTAAGGATGAATGGTGTAGAAATATTATTGGTTAAAATAATTTATTATTTTACTATTATTTTATTTTAATATATTTTTATATTAATTAATGATTAAGTAAAAGATGAAAAGAAAAGAATTCTCTCTTCCTTTCAATTAAGAGAGAAATCCTTAAAATTCCATTAAAATTTTTAATAAAATCAAGCCTTCAAGAATCTAGTGAACTTAGATTTCAAGAAGAAAGATTGCATGTTTATGTTGGAGGAGAGAGAAAATGAAGCTAAGGCTTGAAATTAAAAGAGCAAGGTAAGAATATCAAACCTCCATCATGTTTTCAAGTTTAATTTCGCTAGAAAATTCTAGAAATGATGTTAAAGTAAAGATTTTTCATGGAAAGTTTTATGCTCTTGAATTTTTTTTTGAAGAAAGAAATTGAGAAAGAGAATCGAGTGATAAAGACAAGTGGAAAACAAGTTATTTGAAGTGGAAGATAGGTAAGTACCATTGAATTCTCTTATTACCTAAGGATCAAAATGTAAACTTTATGAAATTTGTGGTAAACTAGTAAAATAAAGTGTAAAGTAATATGATATATGAAATAAAATGTTATTATAAAAGGCTTAGTTGAAGTGTAATTTGGTAGTAAACTAAACATAAAGGGATGTTAAAGTGAAATTATAGTAAAGATTGAATTTTCATGATGCTAAGAATTAAATTGTGAACTTTGTGAAATTTATAATTGAAAAAGAGAAGTGAAGTGCATAAAAAATAGATATATGAAATATGATATTATGATGAATTTTTGATTAAAGTGTTATGTGATAGGAATTTGAATGAAGGGTGAAACTAGAATGATATTACAACAATTATTGAATTTTTATAATGTTAAGGACTAAATTGTAAGATGTTTAGAAATGACTATAAGTATTAAAAATGTTGAAAATAATTATTCAAGTGGAGTTTTACATGGAAGAGGATTGATTTAAAGTGTCCAAGTATTGGATGTTGAATTTCGTGGAAAAAAAGATTAAATTAAAAAATATGTGAAATTTTACGGGTTATTATTTGTTAAGTTAAAATGATGTAGAAAGTACAAAATATATGATGTATTATGGACCAAGAATTTAGTGAATAAAATCTTGTGATTATTGTAATTGAAATTTACAATTATTCTTTAAATTGTGAAAATGGGGACTAAATTGAATAAATGCAAAAGTGTAGTGAAATTGTGAAAATCGTGAAATATTACATTTGTGTATAAATAATGTAAGTCTAGTGATATTCGAGTGCCCATGTGGACTAGTGTTGAACTTTGTGGACATAGTTACCATGCCATAGGAACTTGTGTGCTCTCGTGTATCCATCTTGTTTAAATGTATCTAGCATGGGCTAAAAGTTGTGGTAAGTGATTTTTTTAATAATTTCTGTTAAGTAGTAAAGTGATCAAATAGTGAATCAAAGTAATATAGTTGGAATTTTGTAAATACTAAATAACCTCCTGATTATTATAATATAGTTGCGAGATTATAATAATAATATTGTTAATATCGAATAAATTATAGAAATGATAAAATTTGAATTCACGGGTACTTATTAAGCTATAATGTAACTTAACGAATTATTGTGTAATGCATAGGTGAAAGATTGGATTAAAGCTTTCGATTGAAATAGCAATGGCAACACATCTCATTACATCCCAAGGACTTGGAGAAGAGTGACATCTCCATTAATTTTGATTTAAGAAAATGACATGTACATAGGTGTAACAATGAAATAAGTAAGTGAGTGTCTAGTTGTTTCAATATCGTGTTAAGTGTGTTTTGACTGAAAGATATAAGGTATTACATAGTTTCTGAGTTTTTGGTGGTGTTTGGATTGATTATGAACAAATTTGGTATGAATGAGAAATGTTTGGAAATAGAATTTTTAAGTCCCCTATCCCAGGTCTCGAGACATGAGGGCTTATGTCTCGAGACAGGCAAACTTCAAAACTAAAATGCTACAGTCCCAACATAATGTCTCGAGACATATTGAGTTTTGTCTTGAGACAAGGCAATATCGAATCAAAATTATGTATCTCTAGGGTAATGTCTGGAGACATATGGACCTTTGTCTCGAGACAGACAAGCTTGTACCAAGAAATTTTCTTATTTTGCTCTCTATAACATCCTAAAAACTAGGCTAGAAGAAATTGGGTTTTGAAACCAAGAGTGGTTATCCATTGATTTTGAGTTAGATTTTGGAAATTTTGACAAGTGAGTTAATCTGGTTCAGTGGATAAGTATTTTGGTTATGTGTGTGAGATTCTGGGTTCGAATCCTCTTTCTTAAAATTTTGTTATTTTATCAAATCCTTATTATTGATCATTTAGCATAAGTTCTATTTCCGATCAATTGATAACAAGAATGAGTCTACTGATTCACTGGCTAAGCATTTGTATACTCTTTGGTCTTGTTTCCAAGTCTTTACAAAAGCAATATGGAAATGTTTTTATCCTGCTGCCTCGTGAGGTAGTTTTGGTTGGTTTTAAATTAACTAGTTCTCTCAACTTTCTTTTTAGCTTGTTATATTCGCTTTATCCTCTCTTTTTTTACTATCATCTCAGGTTTTCTCTTTTTATTTGTCAATTCTTCCACCAACAATTTTCCGTTGAATCTTTGAGACATCTATACTTCTAACTCCTTCTCTGTTCATCTGTAATCAGTCATGTAAGTATTCTCTATCAAGTTCCTGTGTGAGTTTTTTGTTGGAAGGGGTTGTAATTCGTCTATGTGACGAATACGTTGACTTAAGTAATTTTATTTAGGCGAAGGTCTCGAGTTTAACGTTTTTTCAACAACATAAGGTCTGCAAAATTACAATTCAATTATTGGTAAGTGCGTCATCTGGTTTGGAGTTGCGCATCAAAGTTCTTTAATATAACTTCGATTTTGGATGCTAATCTTAGCAATTGATTTCGAATAAGTCTAATCTGTTATTGTAATATTGTTTAGGGACGGGAATTCATCCTTATTGTTTCTGCATTGGATTCGTATCAGGTAGGTACCAATAACCCAACTTTCATTTTGAGTTTAGTGATTGGAAAATTGACTGTCCATGCCACACGACCATGTGCCAGGCCTTGTGGTAGGCCGTGTGAGCCACACGACCGTGTAACTCACTGTTCATGAAAATTGGAGGCACACGGACGTGTGCCCAGACCGTGTATGGTTATGTGTTATGCAGGGTTCACACGAGCCAATGACATAGGTGTGTGTCCAAGCCGTGTAACTCACTGATTACAGATGAGGACCATATGGACAAGTGACACGGGAGTGTGTCAGGCCGTGTGGGACACATGGGCCAGCTATCTAGGCTGTGTGAAACGACACGGGCGTGTGGACCAATGTTTGGAATTTTTCCCTCGGGCCACAAGTGTCATTCAAAATGAACGCAAACCTACTGTAGGGTCAATATTATCTGAATTAGGCTATATAACTTGACATCTGATGATCTGATGATGAACAACTTGTGATTTGTACATATATCTGCTATGTTTTAACCTAAGTAAGTAGGATCTGTCAAAATGTAATATGCTATTATCTAATGTGTGCAAATTATCCAAGTACTACTGTATTTTTTTAAGTTTGTTGGTATGCCTTTACGTGACTCTGTTGCTTAAGAACATGTGATATCCGAATATGTTGAATTGATTGGTACTGATTCTGATTTATAACCATGCATGTGACTTCATGGAAAATATGATTCTGTTGTTAAGTTTTGATAAATCAGCTTTATAACGCATGGACTCCCATGCCTATTGATTCTGTTACTGTACAATAGCATAACTTATATGCTTATCACTCTACTTCTGTATGTGCATGCCATGACACATTGTATGAGACTTGAAATGATGTGAAATAAGGAAGTTTCTGGCAATTTGATTATCTGCATTATCTGGTGGTTTATCCATGTTTCTATTCTTACAACTTAGCTGCAATTTAGTGGCTTGACCACATGTATCTGATTTGGCAATTTTAACTACAAAATTCTGGTGGCACTGTCCACAATTATTTTTTGATGTGATTTAGCTGGATGAGTTCTGGGGGAACTTTATTTTGGTGTGTAACAGAGTTGGGTAGGATGTTTTCTGATAAATCTGCATTCTGATTGGTTTTAAAAAATATTGCATCTGCATAAACATACATCCTCTACGTAGCTCTGTTCTATTATGTTATGCTTTGCTCTGTTCTATTTTGCTCTGTCTTATTCTGGTGGGTCTGTGTTGTTATGTTATATTAGCATGATGGCAACCTCTGTAATACTCAGGTCTGTTCTGTTATGGTTTTGCACTCGCTATTAAGTTTTCTGTGTTACTCTGATTTATATACTATGTTTTGTTAATTGTAATTGATGTTGATTATACACTGGACTTCATAGCTCATCTTTTGGTTTTATCTTTGTGTGTTTAGGTAAGTCCCTGACTTAGGACCGGATGGCGTGTGGGAGCTCAGATTGTTTTACAATAATGTAAAAGTGCTTTTGATCTTTTGGGTTTGTAGTTTGTTTTTGAGCTCGTATTGGTTTTTACTAAATCCATCAGTAGTTGATAATTTTTAAAGTGAAACTATAAAACCACTCAAGTATAAAACCACTCAAGTCGAGAAAACAAATTTTGGTTTTCAATGTTAAAATCTAAAAAGATTTTCTACCACGAATCAAGTATGGTTTTGAATGTTTTTGGATAATTGCTAAAATCAATTTTCAATATGTTGGTGTAAATGGTGTAACTCGTCCAGATTCGGCTTAAACTTCTAGGCCGAGTTTGGGGTGTTACACTCTCGAAGGCCCTCGATCGACTCCCAATCAAAGCCAAAGCATAAGTAAAATTTAGAATGGTTTAAAAAGTCTTAAATGACCTTAAATCAGTCTAAAACTTGAATGTATAATTATAAATAAAATTAAAGTGATTGGTCTGTAAATGTAACATTTCTTCCTTGGGTTTAACTGTGAGTTCAAATAAGGGATGTTACATTATTTCTACCTAAAACATTTGTAGAGTATGCTTGCAATACCCAAATTCACTCTATCACATTAAGAGTCTATCAATCTCTTTGATCTATCTAGATCATATTGTATATTCATATTTATGTTTCACTAGCATAATGACTGCTGCCAAATGTTTGAACGTCTGGACTAGAACTACTACAATAAAAGGATAAATAATAAAGCAACGGTGTTCACAATTATAAGGGTCAAATTGTAATATAGTAAAGTGTTACAACGAAAATTTGACCCAGTTCTTCATTAGCTAAACCTTGACTAGCTAAATGGTATAAGAAGATGATTTTGGGACCCTTGTTCAACAGTGGTCCTTAATCCTTTTTCAACAACAAGGTCTTCATATTCAATCCTCATTTAAGGATCATTCAAACTAGTTCTCTTTACTCTGGCCATTCTTGAATCAAACTAAACTCACAAAAATTTGTTAAAGCTATTTAAGAGAAACGAGAGATAGATTCAAAGTGGATACTACAGGAATAACAAATTTAACAAGAGATAATTACAAATAAAAAACTTATCCTATTGAAAGATGAAACTTGAACTTATCACATAATTAATTCCCAACAAAAATAAGAGTTTTACTTTTAAAATAATTGTAATGAAAATTAAATTAAATGCAAAAGATAAACTAAAACTTTAAACTTAAAATTTAAATATTACAAATTCCTAGCCCACTTTGAAGCGTCTCAAACTTGTTTCCATCCAATGTTTTAGTGAATATGTTATTTTTCTATAGGTATATACTTCAACTCCATTATCTTTTTTTTTTCTATAAGGTCTTTTATAAAATAGTGATGAATATCTATGTGTTTTTTTCTAGAACCTAGGATTGAATTTTATTTTTTTGAAATATTAATAACACTTGTGTTGTCACAGTAGACTATGACATAAGAAGCATTTGTCTCATTTGAGCTAATTATGCACATCACTTTCCAACTACAATGTATTCAACTTCAACTATAAATAGGAGATAAAATTAAGCTTTTCACTTTACTAGGACATTAAATTGTTTCCAAGATAACAACAACTACTCGAAGTACTCTTCCTGTCATCTAAGTTACCAGTCCAGTTAGCATCACAATGTCCCACTAAATTGACATTTTTACCTTTGGTGAACCAAATTTCTAATTTCAAGTAACCATTGGCATATTAAATGATCCTCTTGACTACTTCCAAATGAGACTCTTTTGCAGCAACTTGGTATCGAGCACAGATCCCTACACTACGGCATAAGTCAAGTCTACTAGTAGTTCAATACAACAAGCTTCTAGAATTCTCAAGGATTTTGTTGCTTTAAGCCCAAATTTCTTCACCATGCCATTGCATATTTTTCTTGGAGTAACTGTTTTACCTAACAACCAAGAAAGGAAATTAACTTACCTACCATGCTCATTTCAAATAATGACTTCATGAGTTGAATAAATTCTTCACGAGATTTTGGAGAGGTAGATCCAAAAAAAAAAACATGTCATCCACATAGATATGAGCAACCATTTAGTTTTTTAACCCTTTTAGAGAAAATATTTTTGTTTGCACTCCCCTTACGAAAGCCTTTATCAAATAAAAATATTTCAAGCCTTTCATACTAAGTTCTGGGTACTTGTTTTAATCCATATAGAACCTTTGATAACCTGTATACAAAGTTATGATGGTTAGGATCAACAAATACCTCTAGGTTGAGCTACATATACCTTTAAAATGCAATTGAGGAGAGACCTTTTGGCATCCATTTGGTAGATTTTGATATCGAGATGATAATCTGTAAACTAACAAAATCCTAATTGATTCAAGTCTTGCTACAGGAGCAAATATTTCATGAAAATCTACTCTTACTTGTGTGTACCCTTGTGCAAGAATATTAGCTTTGTTTCTAATTATATTGACCAATTTATCAGTCTTATTTTAAAAATCCATTTGGTCTCAATAATGTTGCAATCATCTGGTTTAGAAACCAACTTCTATGCATTATTCCATTCAAATTAAAATGTTTTCTTTTTTATTGCTTGAACTAGAACTCAGGGTATGTTTCTTTTATGGAAAATGACTTACAGGAAATATTTTCTACATTTTCTCATGTTTGTTTCATGGAAAACAACATGGTTAATGGAAAATGGCGTACAAGTTAACAAAAAATAAACCTTTTTTGCATGAAATTGATTTACCCTTTTGAAAAGCATGAGTCATTTTCAAGAAAGAACTCATTTATAAGTAACTTGAATTTTATATAAAAATTAACTTGATTCAAGCTTAATATTATTATATTAATAAAAAAATTATAATTTTAATGTTTAAAAAATATTAAAATATTGATATCAAATATTATAATTCTCATTATTATTAATGTAACACCCCATATCTGGCCTAGACGTTACGGTCGGATCATGGAGATTACATTGTACAAGCCAAAGAAACAAACCTTTAGCTTTGGAGAAAACCAATTTTGACAAACGGATAATTTAATTGAACAACTCTTTTGAAAACACAGCGACTTTTCAAAATCACAACTTAATTGTATTATTAAAATCAACACCAATTTACTTGAAAACATTTGTGAACTAAAACATTTTGGAAGAATCTCAATTTGATTTGCAGCAGAAAAACCTTATAACTTTTTGTATATAAAACCGCGGTTCATTTTTAAATTTCATAAGTTAAAACATTCTTAAACATTTAAAAACTTTTGTGTAGGAAGTATCAAAATAATGCTAATGAACTAACCAAAAATTAAAATGTCCATACAAAAATCAAAAACCAAAAATAGCCTAAAATGTCCATAATGAACAAAATAAAAAGTCCTTAGATCTAAAATTGTGAAACTTGAGCTCCGGGGTCGCCATCTTATCCTAGGTCTGAGGATTACCTGAAACAAGACATACAAATCGTGAGCTTTAAGCCCAATGTGTGCTATGGCCTTTTTCTATAGTACATATAAAAATGTATAACAAAACATTTCATATCATATCTTTCCAAATATTTTATAACGTATCAAAATCTATATAGATCGTATCTTATCATATCATAGCATTTCATGTTATAATGAATTGTAGTATATCATATTAGATCAAACCATAGCATATGTAACCACTCTAGCCCATATCCGTACCGAAATAGGGTTATGATGCATTACCGATCAATCACAACATAAATCATACACAAATTCATTATCATATAAATATCAATCAAGCATTATTACAATATCCCTTGTAAGGCTCTACGAGGCCTTAAAACATACTTAGAAGCAGTTCGAGACTAAACTGATAACATTAGCAAACTTTGAGATACATAGAAAATTTTCAAACATTCTAGGGTCACACGCTTGTGTGAATAGGCCGTGTGCCTCACACGGTCATCAGACACGCCCGTGTCACAGGCCGTGTGAAAACAAGGCATACATACTGACTTCACCACACGGTCGAGGACATGCCTGTGTGCAATGGCCGTGGGAAAACTGGAGGGGTTACTGACTTAGCCACATGGCCAGCCACATGCCCATATGCCAGCCCATGTGCTACACACACGGCCAGTAAACACGCCCGTGTGTCTATGCCATGTCAAACTTGTAGGGTATACTACCCTAATTCGAAAGAGTACCCTAGGGGACACACGACCGTGTAACATGACCATGTGTCGCACACGGCTGAGACACACGCCCTGGCTCTGCCCGTGTGGACAAAAATAGGCCATTTGTAAAGTCAATTTGCCACCCTTTTCTCAAACACACCAAGCCATCAAAATGGTATCATTTTCATACATATATAGCCAGCCAAAACATGCCAATTCACAAACATTTCATGCCATTTCATAATCAACCATTTCACTACTTAAATTCTCAATCAAATTTATAACAAAACAATATACCAAAGTCATTAAACTTACATAACTTCTAAATGCATTTCATCATCACCTTATCACCTATTTCATGCCACAAAACTTACTATTTCAACATCACATAATCAAGCCACTACATATCATCATTCCAATCTTAATACTCCAATTTACAACAAACCAAAATAACAACCACATACCATACCAAAACAAGCCGACACATAAGGCATTATATACATCTCATGTATCACATATTAAACCCATAATTCAAGCCAATTTAAATGGCCATAACCACACCAACATTTAAATCATTTGTAAGCCAAATCTAATGGCTACTTTCATAACTCAAGACATATCAAAATGACACTAGCCTATACATGTCATATACCATATATACAAAGCTTCAAAAGTACCAACGAGTTGATCGATAGTGTGATGACGTTTCTCAAGGATCCCCGAGCCCAAGCTAGCTTCGATAATCTATAAAACATGGAAAGAACACACAAAGTAAGCTTTAAAAGCTTAGTAAGCCATATACCAATAAAGCCATCATATAAACATATGCATATAAATTCAAATGTTCTAAACATAGCTAAACACGTTCAAGTTCTCAAACCTTTCTCATTGTACCCATCTTCAATATCATAATTGAATTCATCAAGTAAGTAATTTATTAATAAGCACATATGAATACACAAACCTTTCACAGTGATTACTTATTCACATTCTCATATAATTTCATCAATTCCTTTCTTTTCAATACTTGTATGAACTTCATACATACCTGAGTCACTTAGCTCATTCACACATTCATTCTCGACTTGGCTTTGCCCGTTGAACCATTCGGAATCATTAAGGATACTTAGAAATCACATAAGCTCGAATAATGCCATATCCCAAATATGGTTTTACATGTAATCATATATCGTTGCCACTGCCCCAGACAGGGTCTTACACGAAATCGATGAACGATGCCAATGTCCCAGACATGGTCTTACACGTAATCTTAATACAATGTCAATGTCCCAGACATGGTCTTACATGTAATCATATCTTGATGAGCCTAATGTCATGACATACGTATCCTATGCTATTCCTAAGGTGCGTATGGGACTTTCAAATGTCGTAACTCTGTCGATACTTGCTCGTATTTGCTCGTTCACATTTATAGCAATTCAATCATAATAAAACATATATAATTCATTGTAAAGACATTTATTTGCATATGAACTTACCTCGTATTTGGGATAAATGGACTGAATCGACTATTCGTCAACTTTTGATTTTCCTATATCTAACTCCATTTTCCTTCATTCTTGATCTATATACATTCAAAATTAACTCTTTTATTCATCAACACATTCAATTTCATCCAAAAACATATATTTAAGCCTATTTACCTTTGGCCCTAAACTTTCACATTTCTTACAATTTAGTCCCTATTTCAATAAACACAAAATTCACAAAAATTCAATATGGCCCATGCTTAGCCGAATTATCTATAGCTTCATAACAACCCATATTTTTTTCACACTTTTAACCATAGCATTTCATAATTTCTCAATTTAATCCCTAATTGACATTTTTACTCAAAATCACTTTACAAAACATGTAAAACTATCAACAATTATTCATTTTTCATTATTATCTATCACAAAGCCCAAACATTCATTAATGGCAAATCACAAATTCATCAACCAATTCAAAATTTGAGACATGGGCTAGCTAGAACACGAAGCAACAATCACAAAAACGTAGAAATAATCAAAAATCGAGAAAAATACATACCTTAATCAAAGAACAAGCTAGCCGAATTAGATGATGATAATGAGGCCACATTTTACTTTGTTTTATTTTATTAGAACTTATTAACTAAATTACCAAATTAACCTTTTTATAAAACATTTAATATTATCCATTTAATGCCCATTTACGTCCATTCCCACTATCCATGGTCTAATTACAACATATGGACCTTTCATTTAATAAACCATGGCAATTAAGCACTTTTAACAAGTGGAATGCAATTTTTGCATTTTACGCGATTTAGACCTTTTTCTCAAATTGACCATTTAAACGATAAAACTGGCTCACAAAATTTTCACGAATACATATTCACATGCTGTAAACACCAAAAATAATATTAAAATAATTTTATGACCTCGGATTTGTGGTTCCGAAACCACTTTTCTGATTTAGCTAAAATATGGCTGTTACAACTCTCCCTCCTTAGGGATTTTCATCTCCGAAAATCTTACCAGTGAATAGGTTTGGATATTACTTTCTCATAGCATTCTCGGGTTCCTTCGTAGCTTCTTCAACCCCATTTCTATGCCAAAATACTTTCACTAACGAAATTTTCTTATTTCTCAGCTCTTTGATTTCACAAGCTAGAATTCGAATCGGTTCTTCACTGTATGCGATATCAGACTGAATCTCAACTTCTGTCGAGGAAATAACATGCGAGGGATCAGATCTATATCGTCGAAGCATCGATACATGAAATACATTATGTATATTTTCTAACTCAGACGGTAATGCTAGCCGATAAGCAACTAGTCCAACTCGCTCGATAATCTCATACGGTCCGATGAACCTTGGGCTCAATTTCCCTTTACGAACGAATCGAAGTATTTTCTTCCACGGAGATACTTTCAAAAACACTTTATCCCAGATCTGAAGCTCAATATCTTTCCGTCTTAAGTCTACATATGATTTCTGTCTATCTGATGCTGCTTTCAAACTGTCGTGAATCACTTTCACTTTCTGTTCAGTCTCTTTAATTAAATCGATCCTGTGAATCTTATTCTCGCTAAGCTCAATCCAATACAATGGTGTTCAACATTTATTACCGTAAAAAGCTTTGTGTGGTGTACACGGTCTACCACACTGCCTGACACATGGTCGTGTGGCACTAGGTAGTTTATAATCGAGTTTTAGGGTCGTTTTCACACACCTAATTGCCGCTTTGATAACCCTCACAACTATAGCACTCTGAATCCCACCATTATTCATTAAACACCAAAAATTAACCATCAAAACCATCTAAAAATAACATCCGAAACTCAAACTTTCAGCCCCTAACACGAAGTTAAAACATTTACCTCTCTGAAACAACTTCGAACACCTTAACTACTCCGTTGGAAATTTCTGATTTTCACAACCTTCACCTAATCAAAGGTCACAAGGTACCAATCAAAACACCCAATGAAAAATATATCAATGCATTCTCACCTTGCTCGAAAACCGACTAACACTAAAAAAAAATGAAAAACCCAAAAGAATATTTGAGCATAACTTACACTAAGAACTGAATTACAATTGAAGCAAGAAAATAATGGTACTAATCAAGAGTAATCAAAGAAAAGAAAGAAGAAATAAATTGAACAAAAAACCAAAAGAAGAGAGAAAGAAACGTGTGAAAAAAAAAAACAAAGAAAGGGGGCGGTTAGGGAAGGAGCAAACTTTAAGATAGTTTTTTTTAATTCAAAATTTGAAAATAATAAAAAATAAAATAAAATAAAATAATATTTTATCAAAATCCCAACCTACAAAATCCTTTCATCTTAAATTAGAGTCCAAAAGGAATTCTATCTCCAAAACTTAGCCCAAACAAAAAATAATAATCTTTACTTGCATTAAATGAGACTCAAACTCAAAACTCAAAAGTAAACAAATACTTAATCATTAAACCACTAAGCTAATCATTGTCACAACCCAACAAAAAAAAAAGCCCTAAAGCGAAAATTGGGGGGTTACAATTAAACATACATATTTAATTATTGGCTTAATGCACACTTTAGTCCCTAAAGTATACAATGTTTCCCACTTTGGTCCTTAATGATTTTTTTGACCCACTTTCGTCCTTAATGTTATCAAACGTTCCCAATTCAGTTATTTGAATGTTAAAACTAATGACTAGGATATCCAACCAATCATGTGCTCCCACGTGCAATACGATGACATCAAAGTGATGTCATCTCTAAAAAAAACCTAAAAAATTCTTAAAATGAAAAGAATATTAAAAAATAAAAAAAGTATATTAAAAGTTATAAAATTATAAAATTACAAAAATTATAATTTTTTTACTTTTTTAAATATATATTATAAATTTTAATATTTTTAAAATTTTATTAATCACATTTACTAGAGTTTGCATATGAGATCATTGGCTCTTAGGATACCACTTACAATAATTGTTGTATAGTTCAATCAATCAAAATTTAAAATTAGTAGATTTGGATAAGCTGCTCAAATTTTCATTCCATTCATCCATTTCTTCTAATTTCAAACCAAACATCAAATGCATTTTCACTATTCATCATCACCATATCAAACGTTAAAGAAACTTAGCTGTTGAAACTTGATCAAAGCATTTCACATATAGATATATTCACACACATAAGGCTACCAATGTAACACCCCTTACCCGTATCTAATGTCGGGACAGGGTTCCAGGCGTTACCGGACTTAAACATTCACAACATGCAAAACTGGGCCACAAAATTTCACCAAAAATTAAAACATCTCGAAAACATGCATATCGTCCCTTATATAGGTTTTCGAAACCTATAACATACATTGGGGTGGTTCGGGACTAAACCAAGAACTTTGAAAAGCTTTGGGCAACTTAACTAATTTTCTTGCTTCGAAGAGTCACACGTCCGTGTGGATTGGGCTGTGTGGTCAATTTCAAGGCTATTTTCCAAGCTAATTGTCACCCTTAATTACCTACATACACTTATACATTTTCATAGCAATTGACATGGCATATTTGACTAATTATATATTCACAATCAAGACACAAGCATGGCATTCTTACAACAACACATAACATATTACCAACCATGCATGGCAAACAAGCATATGCACATCACCAATATCAGACGTAACATGAATAGATAGATTTATAAGTCAGAATCATTAGCTCACTAAAGACCAATATATTTGGCCAAATTATAATAAAACATGTTATAAAACTAGGTCCCTATACATGCCACTCACTTGATAATTCTAGCATATGTGCTTATACTGTCAAGGTGTTGGCTTGATAGTGTGATGCTGCCTCCGACGATCTCCAACCCCGAGTTAACCTGACAACACTAAAAGAAATGGAAAGGAGGGCGTAAGCTTTACGCTTAGTAAGCTCGCATGAAAATAATAAGCAATTTACTAACATGCTTTCCATAGTAAAACTATCCCAATCGTACATTTACACATGTTATGGTTAAGCTGTTTTCTTGAGTCACAGTCACTAAATCATTTATATCTAGAGATACGGAACTCCAAATTAAGATCTGTAAATTTTCATAGAAACTAGACTCATATATCTTTCTACCACAAAATTTTCAGAATTTTTGGTCCATCAAATAAGTACAGTTTATTATTTAAATTATCCCTTGTTTTGCTATTTGACAACTTCGACTACTCTTCACTAAAATTTAATTATATTTTGATACCAAATTAAAATGAGGTTATAGTTTATTTCTTATGGAAATAAATTCAATAAGGAATCCAAAATATAAATTATGTTCCTTAAATATTTTTTACAATTTTTAATGATTTTTAAAATTCGAATATGGGATCACAAAATCAGTCTGCACCAGTCTTACAAAAATATAAATATCTCAAACTAAAGAATTCCTTTGTTTTTATGTTTCTTTTATATGAAAATAGATTCAATAAGATTTAATTTCATATCTCATTCCACTTCTAGTTCAACTTATACTATTTTTTGTGATTTTTCAAAGTCACTCCCTTGCTGCTATTTTAGACTGTTTATCCCAAATTTCATTCCTTCACTAAAATTTCTTATTATCAACTTTCAAGATAATACTTATCCATATTCATCTTATCAAAAATTCAATCACATATCTAACTCATAATTCAAAACTCATATATTCATATTCCGGTATTATCCCACATTTTTTTTTCACGTTAAATTTCATTTAGGAAACTTGTTTCTCCCCGTGAACACTTCAAAAAGTAACAAATCCGATGATTTTAGCACATAGCTCCACACTATTGGGCTAACATGTAATTGTGGCATACGCACTTAGTGCCACTTTTCAAAGTAACATGTATAACCATGGCATATTCACTTAGCACCACGTTACATGTTTAACCATGGTATATCCACTTAGCACCACGCTAATGAATCAATATATGTAACTGTGGCATATCCACTCAGCACCACGTTACATGTTTAACCGTGGTATATCCACTGAGCACCACGTTAATGAATCAATATATGTAACCATGGCATATCCACTTAGCACTACGTTACATGTATCAATATGTGTAATCGTGGTATATCCACTTAGCACCACGTTACACGTATAACCGTGGTATATCCACTTAACACCACGTTTTTTCATTCCGAAGGTTCAACCGAGATTTTCTCATTTAATCTCAATTCATCAAACACAAATCACTGCTTGTGCCCATTAATTGAACAATACTAAAACTTATTTCATTTGCACTCTCTTCACAAGTCCATTTCATTTCACATGTCAAACATGTACTCATGAGTTTCGAGTACGTAGCTGTGCTATCTCTTAGCACAACCACTCATGCAAACAGGACAATCATATGCAAGATCTCATATTCTCGGTAATCACCCATTTCTTTTAAATATCTTATTCCATCAAATTTCTATTAACATCAAATTCAATACAATTATAACAAATTATATTTCATGTATATCAATAATAACATGAATAATAGGCTTATTAAATCACGCGAACTTACCTCGGATCCAGAAATGGCAATTTACCATTCTAGCCCATAACCTTGTATTTTCCCGATTCAAGCCCAAATCTCGATTTCCTTGATTATTAAGCTTGGAAGCTTGGCCAAACCCTAACCATGGCTAATCTTGGTACATTCTACAGTAGCAAGAAGAAAGGGACACATTTGGGGTTTAAAATTTGTCTTTTAGTTCATTTTACCCCTAAATGACCAAAATGCCCTTTTTACTATTCTTTCAAAATTTACCCAACTAAGGCCACTTTTGTCCAAGAAGTTATACAATGGTTTAATTATCATTTAAGGACCCCCCATTTAAAATTTCATGAAAATTGGACACCTCTAACATGTAAAACTCAACTTTTGCATTTTTTACAATTTAGTCCTTTTTACTAAATTAAGTGCCCAAACGTCGAAATTTTTGAACGAAATTTTTCACGAAATCATTACGTGAAATCGTAGACTATAAAAATATAATAAAAATGAAATTTTCCTCATTAGATTTGTGGTCCCGGAACCACTGTTCCGACTAAGCCCACAATCAGGATGTTACATTTCTCCCCCCTTTAGGGATTTTTGTCCCCGAAAATCTCACCAGAAAAATGGTTTTGGTTTTTCACTTGGATTCCTCAATCCTATAATTGATGTCAAAGAACTTTCACTCAGGCTAAACTTTTACTACCTATCTATTTGAATTTTACATACAAAAATCATAAGTGGTATTCACTTTACAATACTTTTACTGAAACTTAATCTCCACCAGAAAGCTCATGTACTCAAAAGTTAGATCCATACCATCATGTTACATATACATTCGCACCCGAATCTTTTCAGATTCAAATAGTAAAACTAGTCAGTTCATCTCAACCTCATACTCTTTATAATTTCACACAGTCCAATTATTTGTCAATGCAACCCTCAGTTACTTTTTATTTCAAGCCTCTTCTGGCTTTCCAAAGAAATCATATATGAAACTCAGATCTCAATCTGATTAGTGGAGATTAAAATTCCATGATATCCAAAATTCATAAAGACACAAAATTTTATGAATCTGGTGAGCAGACATTCGGGTATACCAGCATAATTTACACATTTCATAACGTTTAACAACGCTACATATCACTTTCTTCTTTCAAGGACAGGAATGATCCAGACAAGAAAATCCATATTAACCTTTTCTATTTCCATTCTAATTCCCAAACAGCAAAAATAATTCTGATGATTCTTGCTATACATCTTTAAAGTTTCAACATTTCAAGAATTTGTACTCAAAGATAAACAATGATCATTTCAGCATTTTTTTAATACCCAGATTATCTTCATATTATCAATATCAGATCTTCTTATTCCATACGATTCTTCTAGGAAACATACACTTCTTAATTAAACTATTTGTCTTTTTACCTGTGAAGAAATAAAATCTTATTCTCAAGCATGCACATCTCATTCAATTCTAGACATATATTCCATACAGATTGAACAATCAAGTCGAACTTATTCATCCGTAATTGATATTTCAAGAAATTCTCTCTTCTAGTCAACAGAACGATTCAACATGCATCATTCCAAATTCACTCATCATGCCAATCGAAGACCAGAAAAATGCATTAACATAAGTAATACTGATACCTCAACTAAATACATTAACTTTGATTAACTTACTTGAGAAATGAAATCCACTATACACATTGGGACTTGAAATTTCACCCTATTATCAAGATCAAATCAGAGGTATAGTCATACTTGTTCTTTATATATATCAATCACAAGTTGGAGGTCGTGCTCTAAGTGCAAGTCATGATCAACAAGTTACAAGATAAAATATCCAGAAAACCCAAGATAGAGAAATCCATGATAAGGAAATCCCATTTACAGCACTGTATCAGAAGACCGAGAACCAAGCTCATAAAAATATGAAAGACCCTAATTTTTTTTTCAAAGAAAAAAATCCAGAATAACATCATTCCAAACCACTAACAACAAATACGGCCGGAACTATATGCTTCTCAAATATATAAAATCAATTAGAGCAATGATCGGTAGAAATAGAATCATGGCACCATACGCAATTTCTCATCGATTCCCAACAGGCGAAATATGACAAAATACTAGAGAAAAACAAAACCATGCAGATTATAATCCAATCAGACTGACAACACATTTGTCTAACGTTAAGATCAGGGAACATTTTCATAATATAAGAATTCATCAGGGATTAGATAGCCCCAATAATATTTTCGGTGTTAGATAGTCTCATACCATGTCAATAGAGACAATCACAAACTGTTCACTGTAATTACCATGCTTGGACATTTCATATTTCGAACATTATTCCTTTAACTATTTCTGCTGTCCCAAATTCCATAATATTCCCTTTACTAAGAAAACCAATTCATGAGGGAATTTCAATCAATATATTTCTCGACATCATACCAGGATAGATTATTTTACCAAAATTAACCTTTTTCGCTAACTGTGATGTTGCGAAAATTAAACAATCTTTCGGTCAATCCGATATCTTTCTAGCTCATGTCTATACTTATCAACCCATTCTCAATCTCTAATCATGCTTATAACCATTCCATCATTGAATTCTTTGGTTTCTCACCTGGAAACTCATTCAACATAAATATTAGGAATTTCCATTATAAAACACCACTTTAGCAAGGGGGAGGGGGTCATAGGGCCTCTGACTCAACTCTCATATACATGTAACACAGTTTTCATCATAGCAATCATATTTCAGTCATGTCATTCATTTTGAGTAACTAACATTCATATTGATTTTACACTCATTTTCCAGTTATCTCATTTAAACAAGTGTACTTATACATGTATTTCCATGTTTCCTGGATAATCTTACTTATCCATTCATTAAATCAGACAAGTCAAGCACATAATATCATATAAGGGCCAAACAAACATGGATAAGTATATCACAGTCTAAACTTTCATCTTACACATCATCAGATACATATCATTACAATCATATATATCAGTTCAAGCAATTTAATACATTTACTCAAGTTATACAAGCGTACCAATCATAATCATCCCAACCAATATACATGAATATTCATCTTATCAATATTTTTGATAAGTTACTCAAACACATGCATTTGTTCAAATAAATCGATCATATACATCATAGAATTATCTATTAATCATAGATAAGCTCATTTCACCATGTACACATTTCATGAATCCTCATTCATACCTTTCTAAATTTTAGCTCTTCATAACTATACTTTACTCGAATATTTTAGCATCAAATTCAACATGGTCGATGTAGCTCGGTTGGAGAGTACCTTTGTCTAAACAAAGTGGCTCTCATACGTGTCAGGAGACATCACACTTTCACGGATCGATGGCATGTATAGTTCAACTTTTACACATTCTAGGTTAGTCCAAGAACCAACTAAACCATAGCTCTGATACCACTAAATATAACACCCCTCACCCATATCCAACGTTGGGACAGGGTTTGAGGCGTTACCGGACTTAAACATTCACAACATGCAAAACCGGGCCACAAAATTTCACCAAAATTAAAACATCTTGAACACATGCATATCGTCCCTTATATAGGTTTTCGAAACCTATAACATACATTGGGGTGGTTCGGGACTAAACCAAGAACTTTGAAAATATTTGGGCAACTTAACTAATTTTCTTGCTTCGGAGAGTCACACGTCCGTGTGGATTGAGCTGTGTGGTCAATTTCAAGGCTATTTTCCAAGCAAATTGTCACCCTTAATTACCTACATGCACTTATACATTTTCATAGAAATTGAAATGGCATATTTGAGTAATTATATATTCAAAATCAAGACACAAGCATGGCATTCCTACAACAACACATAACATCTTACCAACCATGCATGGTAAACAAGCATATGCACATCACCAAAATCAAACGTAACATGAATAGCTAGATTTATAAGTCAGAATCATTAGCTCACAAAAGACCAATATACTTGACCAAATTATAATACCACATGTTATAAAACTAGGTCCCTATGCATGCCACTCACTTGATAATTCTAGCATATGTGTTTATACTGTCAAGGTGTTGGCTTGATAATGTGATACTGCCTCCGACAATCTCCAACCCTGATTTAACTTGACAACACTAAAAGAAATGGAAAGGAAGGGGTAAGCTTTACGCTTAGTAAGCTCGCATGTAAATAATAAGCAATTTACTAACATGCTTTCCATAGTAAAACTATCCCAATCGTACACTTACACATGTTCTAGTTAAGCTATTTTCTTGAGTCACAGTCTCTAAATCATTTATATCTAGAGATACGGAACTCCAAATTAAGATCTGTAAATTTTCCTAGAAACTAGACTCATATATTTTTTCACCACAAAATTTTCATAATTTTTGGTCCATCCAATAAGTACTTTTTATTATTTAAAGTATCACCTATTTTGCTATTTGACAGCTTCGACTACTCTTCACTAAAATTTAATTATATTTTGATACCAAATTAAAATGAGGTTATAGTTTCTTTCTTATGACAATAAATTCAATAAGGAATCCAACAATATAAATTATGTTCCTTAACTATTTTTTACAATTTTTAATGATTTTTACAATTCAGAATAGGGGATCACAAAATCAGTCTGCACCAGTCTTACAAAATATAAATATCTAAAATAAAGATTTCCTTTGTTTTCTCTATTTATTTTATATGAAAATAGATTCAATAAGATTTAATTTCATATCTTAGTCCACTTCTAGTTCAACTTATACTATTTTTGGTGATTTTTCAAAGTTACTCCCCTGCTACTATTTTATACTGTTTATCCCAAATTTCATTCCTTCACTAAAATTTCTTATTATCAACTTTCAAGATAATACTTATCCATATTCATCTTATCAAAAATTCTATCACATATCTAACTCATAATTCAAAACTCATATATTCATATTCCGGTATTATCCCACATTTTTTTTTCACGCTAAATTTCATTTAGCAAACTTGTTTCTCCCGGTGAACACTTCGGAAAGTAACAATATCCGGTGATTTTAGCACATAGCTCCACACTATTGGGCTAACATGTAATTGTGGCATACGCACTTAGTGCCACTTTTCAAAGTAACATGTATAACCATGGCATATTCACTTAGCACCACGTTACATGTTTAACCGTGGTATATCCACTTAGCACCACGCTAATGAATCAATATATGTAACCGTGGCATATCCACTCAGCACCACGTTACATGTTTAACCGTGGTATATCCACTGAACACCACGTTAATGAATCAATATATGTAACCGTGGCATATCCACTTAGCACCACGTTACATGGATCAATTTGTGTAATTGTGGTATATCCACTTAGCACCACGTTACACGTATAACCGTGGTATATCCACTTAGCACCACGTTTTTTCATTCCGAATGTTCAACCAAGATTTCCTCATTTAATCTCAATTCATCAACCACAAATCACCGCTTGTGTCCATTAACTGAACAATACTAAAATTTATTTCATTTGCACTCTCTTCACAAGTCCATTTCATTTCACATGTCAAACATGTACTCATGAGTTTTGAGTACGTAGCTGTGCTATCTCTTAGCACAACCACTCATGCAAACAAGACAATCATATGCAAGATCTCATATTCTCGGTAATCACCCATTTCTTTTAAATATCATATTCCATCAAATTTCTATTAACATCAAATTCAATACAATTATAACAAATTATATTTCATGTATATCAATAATAACATGAATAATAGGCTTATTAAATCACGCGAACTTACCTCGGATCCAGAAATGAGAATTTACCATTCTAGTCCATAACTTTGTATTTTCCTGATTTAAGCTCAAATATCGATTTCCTTGATTATTAAGCTTGGAAGCTTGGCCAAACCCTAACCATGGCTGCTCTTGGTACATTTTGCTATAGTAAGAAGAAAGGGACACATTTGGGGTTTAAAATTTGTCTTTTAATTTATTTTACCCCTAAATGACCAAAATGTCCTTTTTACTATTCTTTCAAAATTTACCCAACCAATGCCATTTTTGTCCAACAAGTTATACAATGGTTTAATTATCATTTAATGACCTTCCATTTAAAATTTCATAACAATTGGACACCTCTAACATGTAAAACTCAACTTTTTCACTTTTTACAATTTAGTCCTTTTTACTAAATTGAGTGCCCAAACTTCGAAATTTTCGAACGAAATTTTTACGAAATCATTTTGTGAAATCATAGACCATAAAAATATAATAAAAATGAAATTTTCCTCATTGGATTTGCAATGTTCCGACTAAGCCCAAAATCGGGATGTTACAACCAACTTAACTTAAATACCAATTCAACATTCAAGTAACTAACTCAAAACACAAACATGTATATACATATGTAACCAAAACACCTAATTACATGCCAATGATAACCTAGCTCAAAATGATCAAAAGTCTACCAAGTTGTTAAACAGATAGTGTGTGCCCTGATTTGATTCCAATCGACAACGCAGTTTTCTATAATCTACAAGAAATCAAACAAAGTGAATGTAAGCAACACAATGCTTAGTAAGTTCGTACGGAATTTAACACAACTTACCCGAAATTAATATATCTTAAGCATTAAACTAACAATTATATAAATAGGAAACATGGTATCCTTTGATGGCCTATGCAAACTACAAACCCAACAAGGTTAGTTTCTTCTCAATTGAAACATAAAACATTTTCCATGCTTTTCTATCATATACAAGAAAACATACTTGGTACACATATTACCATTCACATATACTTAAATCATACTTCCATTTCCATTCCATAAGTCATGTTTTTACCTAATGAACTATAGCGAAATAACGTTGGATACTCGGGATAGAAATGCTTATATGAGCTGTAAATATGGGCTTGCTCACACGAGCTATGGGTTGAGATGGTAACATTACACAATGTTACTCACACAAACTATGAAGAATCCACAACAAATGCAGGACCTTAGCCATAGGTAAAACATCCAAGACCAGCACCCGAAACAGTAATAACCCTAATGACATGTCATTTGTATCCTAGTCATTCACTAAGTTTATACTGGCCTCACTTCATATCCATAAATTCTCATTTAACCATCAACATTATCACATGAACTCAATTATATCCATTTTCTTTTTCAATCACCAACATCAATTATACCATTTACAGTTTAGTCCATCAATGTTCAAGATTATTACACAACAGATATTTCAATCACAAGTCATACATTACATACTAAATATCAAATGCAATGAACAAGTCAGCTTAAACATTTTACGAACTTACCTAAACCAAAACAGCACCAAACACGACACTAAGAACTACTCAACAATTTTTCCTTTTCCACATTTATCTATCGGTTGATTCATTTCTTGATCTATATAATAATTTAATTCAATTATCAACTTAAAATACTTATAAAGTATAAATATATGCATATGACCATTTATTTAACATTTTACGATATTTTCCTAAACTTTTATATTTATTCAATTTAGTACTTAAAACCGAAACTATTACATCTTTTGTAAATAAGACCTATTTTTCAAAACATTTACAATTCCATCATCATAAAACCTCCTAGAACCAAGATTTATAAAAAAATCATGCTTATATTAGAACTTTTCTATTTTAGTCCCTAATCCAAAGACTAACAATTATCTCTTTACAAACAAGTTCTATTTCATAAAAAAGTTCCAAAATCTACCATTTAACATCCAAATAGGCTTAAAAGAAAAAATGGTAACTTGTAAAATATTTGTAAATTTTACAATTTAATCCCCAGGCTAGCTAGATTAAGCTACAACGACCCCAGAAATATAAAATTTACAATAAACGAACTTAAATTCAAATTAAATGCAAGGGTCGAATCTTCAAGCTTCAAAAATGGCGTTTTTAGGTTCTTTTATTTTGTATTTTCGGTGAATGAAGAAGAAAACAAAGATAACACTAGCATTTGTTTATTTTATTTTTAACATATATTATAATTTAATTATAATTTTTAACATTTAATCACTCAAAACAAAGCATTAACTGTCCACATTTAATTAATAGGTCTAATTGCTACATAAACCCTCACATGTTTACTTTTTAGATCTTTTAAACTAATAAAAATCAATAGCGATAAAGTTTTATAGTTTTTACGATTTAGTCCTTTTTACTTAATTAACCAACTAAACATCAAAATCACCAATCCAAAATTTAATACAATACTCTAATAAAATCATAAATATTAATTAATAATATTTTTGGACTTACTCATCGGAATTGTGGTCCTGAAACCACTGTTTTCGACACAATTGAAAAACAAGCTATAACAACAGCTTTACCATAAAAGAATCTATAAAGAAATATATTTAATTCCTTTATTAAACAGATTCATAATGACTAATTAATTTAATTTCATTTTCAAACTTCAATTATTTAATTATAATTAATTGAATAATAATTCAAAACTTTAAATTAATTCTCAAGTCATTTCTATAGTTAGTGAGAAAATGCATTCATTTGTAAATGCAACTCATTTCTCTAACTTTATCATTTTCATTCATTTCTATTCATTTGGTTCTACATGTGATTCGTTTCTAGTTTCAATGACTTAGTGGGGGGACCAATTGGACATATATAATTAAAGCTCAAATCATTTATAATTAAGTTCCAATTTTTCGCCTATTAATTATAAACTTATTTAGTCACAAAGTCATTCCACTATAGTATCGTGACTAAGACTGAGCTCTCCCTAATTACATACCATTACAAAAGCTACTTAATAAGTGCTCATCCAATGACTTTTTCATAAATGTGTTACCCTCATAGTATATCTTTAATCTATTTGGGATTAATTCATTCTCCAAATTTGATCCTATTTTATCTCATGGTAACCATTACATCTTCCTTCATGAAAAATTCAATTACTATAAGATAGTAATCAAGTCATTTATCACAAAGACAAACAACTCGTGATCACGTTTACTTTTCATCTTTCATGTAATGCTTATGAGATGATATCTTTTACCTATTAGTTTGGCTATGAATTCCACTATTGTAAATTATTTGTGTACTGCAGAAGTCGTATACCCAACGCACCAGCTTTCGATTCCTTATATATTTGAACTCAGGTTTTTACTTACATCAAAGTATACGAGTCACCCATACATAGCTATCATCCACTTAGGATTAAGGTGTGTCACACTATGAACATAACAAAGTGAATAACTCCATAAACAGATCTAGGATCTATTCTACTTGGGACTTGTCTGATGTACTGTCAGTCACATCTATGTCTCTATCTTCTGGAAGTCACTCACTTTGATGCTCAAGACAAAGCATCTCCCCATACGAATTTGATAGACAACATATTAGTCTTTTAATTGGTTTGCTTATTTTCGATTAGACTAATGACATGTTTATGTTTATCTACTAATACAAGTTGTCTTTTTATATTACAATTCTTAAATTTAATACCGCTTAGTATTAGTTAAACCTTAGATAACCAATGAGCCAATATTTGCTTCCATTTTTCTTTATGTGCAAAACCTTTGAGGACAATCTATCTAACACCCCTAACCCGTATCCGTTGTCGGAACAGGGTTTCAGAGTGCTACCGAAACATTTAGAAAATTTTACAAAAAATTTATGTAGATTACTATTCATTTATCGAGATCATTCAAAACGTCCCTTAATTGGACCCTCGATGTCCAATATGAGTATTAAAATCAATTCGGGACTTAATAGGAAACTCATAAAATTTTTCGCGACATTTCAAAAATTTTCCAAGGTTGCAGGGCTCACACACCGGTGTGGTCTAGGGACATGCTCGTGTGGTCGGGCCGTAGGACTACACGCGCCCGTGTCCCTAACCCGTGTAACTCTTTGACTTTTCAGGCATGAAGAAATTGAAGTCACACGGCCAAGTTGCACGGCCGTGTGCTAGGCCGTGTGGCAAATTTTATTTTCGAACTTTAGATGCAGTTTTCACACGGTCGTGTAACACGCACATGTCCAAGGCCGTGTCAACCACACAGCTGAGACACAAGCCTGTGTCTCTGCCCGTGTGCCCAATTCTAAGTATTCTGTTTCTCGTTTTTAAGTTGTAGGGGACACATGGCTGGACCACATGCCCATGGGACAAGCTGTGTGTCACATACGGCCAAGACACATACCCGTGTGGACAAAATAAAACCATTTCTTAGCCTCATTTGTCACCCTAAACTTACCATTTTCCTGCACCAAAACTCAAAAGTATATATCCACCAATCTAACATCATATTCACATAAAATTTGCCATCAATCATGTGGTATTCTCTCATGCATCAAAGGATATAAACTTACTCTTAACATAAACTTATATGCTAACATAATTTCAACAAACTAACACATAATAAGCACTTATGTGATTACCAAAGTATTACTTCAAAAATAGCCAAACTTAGACCATCACTAGCCACTCCAATGGCTAGATTACAAAACAAGAATTACAATCCATCATTGGCC
Source organism: Gossypium arboreum (assembly GCF_025698485.1). Lineage (NCBI taxonomy): Eukaryota > Viridiplantae > Streptophyta > Magnoliopsida > Malvales > Malvaceae > Gossypium > Gossypium arboreum. The sequence continues at coordinate 103,658,378 of NC_069070.1, read as the reverse complement.
AAATAAGCTTATACGTGCCATTATACCAAAACGAGATTTCTATTTGTACCAAAATGAGATAATGGATAGTGTGATGACTGCTCCGACCGACTTCCAACCATCGTGAGCTTTGAGCACTATAAAACAGGGAAAACTAAACGGAGTAAGCATTTTATGCTTAGTAAGTTCGTATAACGAAAAATAAACTTACCATTCATATTTATCATTACAAGCATACATAGTCATACTTTCCATAAATTTTGGATGAGTTTACCTAAACACAAACACTTAGTCAAACAAGTTAATCACATAACCTCATATAAGAATCAAGTAAACATAGATAGTTTTTTACATTACAAGCTTCCATTAATTTCACCTTTCCATACTTCAAGAGCCTTTTTCGTCGAACTATTGAAATTTCGATAGATGTTTGGGTAATATACACATGTGCAAAAGTACCCATTAGGGTTCATAATAAAAAGGCACACTCTTGAGCCGTACATTTTACAGCAGGATTACGAGTCCACGCTAAATCCTATCCGTAGCATATGCTCTAGAGAGCTTAATTTGGATTACTCGTCCGGGCTAAATTCTATCTACAAAATATACAATATTGTTCTTAATCCATTGAAATTCAACGTTCAACCGGAACATGATAATTTATCCATATTTCACAACTTAGGACTATTTCGTTATGTATATATCATTTCACACATATCGACACAATCATACAATTCAATTCAAGCATATTAACATACATATTTAAGTTACACAAACTTACCTTGAAAATGGTTCGTATTTAAATTTTAACTAATCTGAAACCTTTTGCTTTCCTCGATCTAGTTTCGTGGTTAGTCTTTCCGGATCTATATGGGTAAATTTAACTATTAATCTATCACATTTCATATACATTCAAATCCTATTACAACCTAGGCAAAATTACCATTTTGCGCCTATCTTTTTAAAAAAATTTGATTTCGTCCCTAGGCCCGGAAAATGAAATTCATGAAATTTAACCCTCTTTCCAAGCCTAGCCAAAATTTATATATTACATTTACAGCACATAAATTTCACAAATTTCATAATTTTCCATGGGTTTTATCACTTTTTCATTTTAGTCCCTAAATCAAGTTTTCATCAAAATTTGCTTTGTAAAAGTTGTTTATCTATGAATAACTTTTCATTTTCTACCATAAGTTTCTAATTTTCAGCATATTCATCCATGACCCAAATTTCATACCTTGATAACTTTTCAAATAAATCCCCTAAATAGAAAGATTAGATTACCCCGATTCCAAAAATATAGAAGTTACTAAAACTGGGACTTGATTTCATACCTTTTTAAGCTTGAAAATCTTTTTTTTCCTCTCTTCTAGGGTTTCCATAGAAACATTGGGGAAGATGATATGAAAATAGATGATTTTTTTCTTTTTAATTAATTATCATCCATTAATTTTATTGATTTCTAATTTAGTCCCTATCCTTTTCTAATTTTTCGATGGATGAGTCATTAAAATATTGACTAACTATTCTTTGATGCTCTAATTACCATATAAGGACCTTAATTTTTGAATTCTATAGCTATTTGATACCTATAGCTACTAGAACCCAACTTTTTCATTTTGTGCAATTTAGTCCTTTCCCTAATTAAACACACAATCGGTAAAATTTTTGTACCAAAATTTTCATGTGACCATCCTATCATGATAACAACCATAAAATAAAATAAAATTTTATTTTTGGCTCGAATTTATGGTCATCTTACCAAAAATCGGCTATTACAACTCTTCCCCTTAGAAATTTTCGTCCTCGAAAATTCTTATCAGAAAAGAGATTAGGGTATTGCTTCCTTATAGAATCCTCCGGCTCCCAAGTTGCTTCCTCTAACCCATGCCGGTGCCATAGAACTTTTACCAATGCCACCTTTTTATTCTTAGCTTTTTCGTCTCATATGGTAGTATTTTAATCGGTTCTTCATTGTAAGTCATATCTGGCTGAATCTCAACTTCTGTTGGAGTAATCATGTGTGAAGCATCCAATCGATATCATCATAGCATGGACACATGAAACACATTATGAATTTTATCAAGCTCTGGTGGTAGTGCTAATCGATATGCAACAGACCCGATTCTTTCAATGATCTCATATTGCCCGATGAACCGTGGACTCAGTTTTCCTTTACGGCCAATTTGGAGAACTTTCTTCCAAGGAGACACTTTCAAGAATACTTTATCACCAACCTGAAATTCTATCTCTTTCCACTTTAAATCGGCATAAGACTTCTGATGATCTGAGGCCACTTTTAAACTATCTCGAATTATCTTCACCTTTTCTCCGGTTTCTCGGATCAAGTCAACTCCATGTATCTTTTTCTCACTTAACTTTGTCCAATACAATGGGGTTCTACATTAACGACCATATAGAGCCTCAAACGGCGCCATTCTAATACTGGACTGATAACTGTTATTGTAAGCAAATTAAATCAAAGGCAAGTATTTTTCCCAGTTACCTCCAAATTCAAGTATACAACACCGAAGCATGTCTTCTAAAATATGTATCCCACGTTTAGATTATCCATCTGTTTGAGGATGAAATGCAGTACTAAATTGTAAACGAGTGCCTAGAGCTTCTTATAACTTACTCCAAAATCGGGATGTAAACCAGGGATCTCTATCTAAAATAATGAAGATTGGCACTCCGTGTAGCCTTACAATCTCAGAGACATATAATTCAGCCAATCTATCCAATGAAAAATCCATACGTACTGGGATAAAGTGTGCAGACTTCGTTAAACGATCGATAATTACCTAGACGAAATCTTTCTTTTTTGGTGATAAAGGTAATCCCGTTACAAAGTCCATGGTAACTCTTTCCCATTTCCATTCCAGTTTTGTAATTGGCTTCAATAATCCCGTAGGTACTTGGTGTTCAGCCTTCATTTGTTAACATATCAAACACTTTGATACAAATTCAGAAATACCCATTTCATTCCCGACCACCAGTACATCTTTTTCAGATCGATATACATCTTATTACTACGACCATTATGAGCTTCATTCAAAATCTTCTGTACTAGTTCTAAACTTTTCGTTATACATACTCTACCTATGAATAACAAAAAACCATCGGTCCTGACCTGGAATTTTGAGTTAGGAGTTGATTCACTTTGTATTCGTTTTGCTTGCAACCTACTATTATTTTTCTGAGCTTCAGAGATCTGTTGCAAAAACGTTGGTTTAACTTTTAACTCAGCTATAAGTGAACCATCATCAGATAAAGACCACTGAGTGTTCAATGCCCGCAAGGTAAAAGAGGATTTTCAACTCAAGGCATCTGCCACTACATTAGCCTTCCCCATATGGTAATCAATAACGAGATCATAATCTCTCAATAATTCCAACCACCTATGTTGTCTCAAATTCAGTTCTTTCTATGTCATTAAATACTTAAGAATTTTGTGATCCATAAAAATGTGACATTTTTTACCAAAAAGATAATGCCGTCATATTTTCAATGCAAAAAAAAAAAAATAGCTGCCAATTCAAGATCATGTACCGGGTAATTTCTTTCATGCGGTTTTAGCTACCTAGATGCATAAGCCAATACTTTACCATCTTGCATCAATACACATCCCAAACCATTCAATAAGGCATCGCTGTAAACTATAAATTCCTTACTAGATTCAGGTTGGATAATACGGGCGCTTCCGTCAATAAACTTTCAATCTATCAAAACTATGCTGGCACTTATCAGTCCACTCGAATTTCACTTCTTTTTCCAACAATCGAGTCATCAGAGAAGCTATCATTGAAAACCCTTTAACAAATATTCAATAACATCCTACTAGTCCCAGAAAACTTCTGACTTCTAAAACATTATTCGGTGGCTTCTGTTATAGGCCAATTTTGGGCCCATTCACATTAAATCCATTTACCCCTTTTAACTACCCAAACCCGAATGGCCCATTTACACCCAAATCCCTTGACCCATTTACAACTATTACCCCTAACCCTAAGCTAGCCCAACCAAAACCCTAGTCCCTAAATTCGACTGACTCAGCCACTTGCCTCTCCCCAATCTCCCATGTTGTCTGCAACCAGCACCATCACACAATCCCACCGCACCTGCAAAGACAGAGGAAGGAAGCAAGCACGCAACAATAGCAAAAAATAATAGAAAAGGAACTTGTAAAGGCTATAAAAGCCGAAATGAGATCAATGTACAGGGGGTTGTTTTGAGAAATAAAAATATCAGATCTTTGAAATAAAAGCCGAACAATGTGTTAGTACACAAAAATAAACAAATCAGTCCAAAGAAAAAGAGTCAAAAATGCCAAAACAGTAGCCGAAACCTTAAGGTGAGTTTCCTTTTTTTAAATCGGTTTCTTTTACTCCTTTCTCGTTTACTCAATCACATATACATACATATATATATATATATACATATATTATTAAGCAAAAAAATTTACCTTTTCCGGCCACTGTGGACGGTGGCCGGCGACGGTTCGGCGATCAGACCGGTGACCGGTCCATGGCTGGAGGTCCTCCTCCCTCTCCCTTCTCTCTTCCTTCTCTCCTTTTTTTTTCTTTCTCTCTTCACCAAATGATTTTTTTTGTTAATTTTGGCCTTTATATAGCCTCCCAAAACGACGTCGTTTTGGGGGCTACCATTTAACCCCAAAACAACGTCGTTTTGATGCGACCCGGTCCGACCTGACCCGACCCGCCTCAGGATCCGGTTGTTTTTGGAAAAGGGAGAATTTGCGCGTACGGTCCTTCCGCGTTTTCAAGATTTTGTAATCAAGTTTTTTTTATTTTAAAATTTGCCCCATGAAGTTGTCGCGCTTTTCAATTTAGTCCCCACTGATATATTGTGTTTTGATGCGAAGGAATATTTGCTATTTTAGTCCTCCCAGGTTATGTGCATGTAGCATTTTGATCCTTTTTCTTTATTTCTCTTTAAAATTACCCCAAAACTTTGTTCTTGTTCAAAATTTAGTCACTTTTTAGATTTTAGTTTATTTTCGTATTATCTTTGTTATTTTATTCCATTTTAAATATTATTCAATTATCGTTATTATTATATTAGTGTATATTTTATTTACATACGTATATGTATTTATATTTACATAGTATTTTTAAATTATTTTATTTTAATATTATTATATTATGTTTAGTTTTTTGAATTTCTATATTATTATTATTATTATTATTGTTACTTATTATTATTATGTTATGTACATATTATTTATACTATACTTAATATTATTATTATTATCATCATTATTATTATTATTATTATTATTATTATTATTTATAAATATTAGTGTATATTTTTATTATATATGTTTATATATACTCTTTACGTATGGTATTTTTTAATATTATTATATTTACTATTATATTTATATATCTAATATATTATATTTTATTTTCCTTACCTCATTATTACGTCATACTTTCTTTTGTATTTTTACTATTATTGCTATTATTATTATTATTATTATTTATTATATTTATATAATAATATTAATAGGTACTTTTAACATTATTGTTTCTAATATGTAAATGCTATGTAAATACTTTTAATACCATATTATGTATGTATGTATTATTATATCTATTTTATCCTATTATATTGTTAATACTAGTATATACATTTTATTATACAGTATATATATACTTTTATACATAGTATTATTTTCATATATCATTATATTTATTACTATACCTATTATTTTCACTGTCATCATTTATTATTTTATTTTAATACTATTATGTATATATTTTTCATATACATCGTGTACATACATTTTCAATATTTATTTTATATATATATGTATATATTATATATATTTTAACATTACTAGTTATATATTTTTACTATCTTATGTATATACTTCAAACACTATATATAGTATATTTCTAACACTATTACTATTTATATATATATATATATATATTTTACGTACATACTCTCAATATATTTATTATGTATATATTCATTGTTTTTATTTCACGTTGGATGCTATTATTACGTTTAATATATCGCATGCCTTGTTATTGTTTTAATATTTTTGTCATATTTATTATTTGTTTCAATGTATTTCCAACTCGTTTATTTTTTGTCTCCCGCCCATTTTATATCATTCTGTTGTTCATTACTTTAAAGGTTTTTATTCATGTTTTTATTAATTTCAATAAATAAGGTAATGTTTCGCATTCTGGAACGTCGAAGAATTGTGCCCTAACTTACGGGGTTTCGGTTCTCTCGTTGGTTCTAAATAGATAAATATCCTTTTGAGTTTTGAAATACACGGATTTCCAATATAAATTAAAAGATGAACTTGTGCTCGGGAATTCATGGTATTGTGTCCTAACTTACGGGATGTGATACTCCGATATCTCGAGATAAGGAAATCTTTAAACAAATCGATTTAAGCCAATTCAAGAATTTTAAAATCAGTATTAATAGAAAAGATCGTATTTCAAGTCCCTTCCCGATTTTTAATTTTCGACATTAAGACACTAACTAATCAATTCGGTACCAATTTTTGGGCGTGTCGAGGGTGCTAATCCTTCCTCGCACGTAACTGACTCCTGAACTCATTCTCTCAAGTTTCGTAGACCAAAGGCCCTGTTTTAGTAAACTAAAATTGATTTATTAAAACAAAGGTGATCCGATCACACCTAATAAAAGATCGATGGCGACTCCCATTTTAATTTTCACTTCCAAAGAAAGTCGATCCCCGTTTTCAAAAGAATGGTTTCGACAGCTTGGCGACTCCACTGGGGATCTCGAGAGTCGAGCCTTAAATTGATTATTTTTTGTCTTTTGTCAAAAATTGAAAATCGGTTTTAAATTTACTGTATTACATGTTGTCTGTTATTTTCGCGACTCTCTTCATAATATGCTTGCTTTAAGTGGTTTAATTCTTTGAGGGATCTTTGCATATCGCATCACATTATTGGTCAATTTCACCCTCTTAAGTGAAAGTGAAAAACTACTCCTTCGTGAGGTCTTCACCTCCGTATAGGATAGTGGATCGCTTTCGGGATACATCCGTACCTGCGTCCTCGTGAGGTTTTCACCTCCGTATAGCCGTAGGGAAATGTATTCCCCTGAATCGAACTCGGTCTGTATGAACCTATAATGGGTGAGGATCGAGGAATCTGCTGATTTAGGTACCTTTACTTTAGAACCAAACTACATGTAATGAGCCATAGGAGCCTACCCTAGGTAGAACCACACTGAACCCTAGTGGTTACCTGATTAGGTGCTTATTTACTCCTTATTTGCTTTGAATTCTATTCTTTGTATATAATACTGACTTGTTGTATTTTGATTATCTTCGCATGACATTTCATCATAAAAGGGTGTTGATTTACGTTCGGTTACTAATTAGAAGAGTTTAGCATGGAAAAAGGATTTCTTAATAGAGTGGAGGATAATGCGGCCGTCCGAGTGTGGTCTGAGAGAACGCAACAGGAGAAAGGAGATAGTTTGATCGAGGGATATGAATCAGAGTTATGGGATTTCACTCGCATCAGTGTGACTCAGAACGACTTGCAAGAGTTAAAGGATATATGGAATAGTTGGAATGGCAAAGTCAAACAACTCTTTTACTGTAACTACGGTGACTTACCCTATTTGCTCGATGTAAAAGTGGACAAGTACTTGTTTCGGGCCCTCGCGCAATTTTGGAATCCCGCTTACAGTTGCTTCACTTTCGGAGGAGTTGATTTAGTACCTACGATGGAGGAATACATGGTGTTACTTAATTGCTTGAAGATTCAGGCTGATAGGGCTTATTCAAGACCTGTCAACGTCCCTCCCTTTTTGAAGAAATTGATGAATATCACAGGGATGAGCGAGCAATGGGCTACGGCCCGCATCAAGCAAAAAGGGGATAGTAAATGTATTCCTTGGAGGAATTTGAGGGACTTGATCCTTGCACACCCAGATTCAAAGAAAAAGGTTGATGTTTTTGCCTTACGCATCTATGGTTTGATCGTCTTTCCTAAAGCACTTGGACACATAGATGAAGCCGTCTCAGATTTATTCGATCGACTTGATAAAGGCACCACACCCGTCCCGGTAATCCTAGCAGAAACTTTTCGATCCTTGAATGCATGCCGGAGAGCGGGCGAAGGAAGATTTATTAGTTGCGTATAGCTTCTTTTAGCTTGGTTCCATAGTCATTTTTGGAAGGTGGAGAAGGTCTCCTATCGGGTATTCTCTAAGGATTATTCCCCATTAAGAGAATTAGTGGCCACATCGAGTCGGGACGACATCTCCGAAGAGAGGTGGATAACTATTCTCCAAAATTTACAGACCGAAGACGTTGAATAGAGGGCTCAATGGTTGATTCCTGACGAGATCTTATATAGGTGCGGTGATTTTGACTGGGTCCCTCTGGCTGGAATATGGGGAGCCATTGGATACGCTCCACTGATGGTGTTAAGGCAGTATCGATCAAGGCAGTTTATACCGGTGACACAAGGGTTGACACAATGTGAGTTCCCCTATAAAGACAACAATTATAAGAAGAGGGTTCACGAGATATCAGATGCATGGAACCAAACTCGAAGAATGAAAGGATTCACTGTAGGCCCGATGACGACCCCCGAGTATGAATGGTGGTGGGGTAGGAGAGTCAACGACAACATCTCTAGGAAGAATCAAGGGAACACTCAACCGATAGAGGAGCATTTACGGGTCATCCCATCTGAGTTAGAGATCATTAAGCAAGATTTTGAGAAAAGAAACTCGGAGTTGGGGAAGAAGATAGAGCAGCTAGAAGAAGATAAAATGAAGTTGGGGTTAGACGTCGATATCCACAAGCTAGAGGCTGAGAAGTTAAGGAAAGGAAAGAACAAGTCCGAGGAAGATTTAGATAGTCTGAAAACCGATTACAAGAAGCTTCGTATAACGATAAAAACTGTCGGATTAGGTAAAACGTCGAAACAATGGCGTCAAGAGATTAAAGAGGAAAAGACTAGAGCCGACCATTGGGAGAAAAGGTTTCAAGATGCCCGAGTACGAGAGGACACTCTGAAGAAGAGTTTGTTAGAAACCCAAAACGAAAAGGAGAAGTTACGAGCTCGGGTGGCTGAATTGGAAAGATTACTTCAGCAACATCGTAGCCATAATTCGATAATTAAACTGAAGGCTAGTCTGAGTAGGATCGAAGAGTTGAAAGGGAAAATAGAAGAACTCGAGACCGCACTGCGAGATAGCAAAAGTCGAGTGGAACTTCTTGAGACAAACAACGACCATTACAGAGAATAGCTTCACCACTCTCAAAATCAGATTAGAGATAGAGATTATGTCATAGGCGAAGCTATAGCTTAGGTTCGGGAGGTAGCTGATCACTTGCAAACCTTGGCAGTTCAGGCTGATATATTGAGTATGGAGTATGAGTCAGAATCAAACCGAGGCTGAAGCTTAGCTTAGCTTCTTAGGAAAGTTAAGACTTTGGGCATTAGGGCGAAGTCATATATGTAATCATCCGTTCTATTAAAGAAATTTTTCTTCTAGTAAAGTTCTTCTAATGAAATTGAATTGGAATCAACGCCTCTTTTTGCATTCATTCATTGCATGTGCATGTCCCATAATTATTCGCTAAGGTTAAAACATACAATTTGCAGTTGTAATACCACAAGACTGGAACCACTTCATTCGTATAGAACGCGCTGACAAGATAGAGTAATGGAGGCCGAATTCAACGAAAGGATTGAGAGGGTGGAAAGAATTCAAATGGAATTACAAGAACAACTGGCTAAGTCATAGCAAGAAACGAGGGATTTGATAGTAAGATCTCGAGAGGAATCACTTGAACAAAAGGATCAAATGGCTAGAATGATGGAGATGATGTCAGTTTTGGTCAAAGGAAAAGGACCCATGTAGAACCCCGATAGTATGGAACCTCAATCAAGAATTAATCATGACCAGAATCCACTCTACCCCCCAGGATTCACTCTACCACATGCCCACGTAGCACAAAGAGGGTATATTCAAGGGGAATCTACAGGCTTGGAACAACGACCTATGCCATTTGCTCATCTAGGGCAAGGAACATTTATGTCAAATCCCGGAGCAACCCCTGCCAATCCTGTAGTTCCAGATTTAGATGATCCAGTCAAAATAGCCAAGTTGAAAATAGATGATCACGAGGCTCAAGAGAAGTATAGGAGTTTGGAAGAAAGACTAAAGGCAATAGAAGGCACTGAAGTCTTCTCGGTACTAGGTGCTAAAGAACTCAGTTTGGTACCTGACCTAATCCTGTCTCCGAAGTTCAATGTGCTTGATTTCGAAAAGTACGATGGGACAAGATGTCCAAAAGTACATCTTGTCGTGTTTTGCCGAAAAATGACCGGTTACGTGAATGAAGATAAGCTACTTGTACATTGTTTTCAAGATAGTCTAGTAGGATCGGCTCTTCGGTGGTACAACCAGCTCAGTAAGGAAAGGATCCAATCTTGGAAAGACTTGGCGTCGGCATTCTGTGAGCAGTACAAGCATGTATCATATATGGTACCTGATTGGATGACTTTACAAATGATGGAGAAAAAGCCGTCAGAAACTTTTAGACAGTATGCGCGGAGATGGAGGGACGTCTCAGCCCAAGTAGAACCCCCACTAACGAAAACAGAGATAACCGTCCTTTTTATCAACACCTTAAAGACATCGTTTTATGACAAACTAGTGGGAAGCGCCACGAAGGACTTCGCAGATATTGTAATATCCAGTAAGCTTATAGAGAACGCCGTCAAGAGTGGTAGAATGGAAGGTTCAGAAGGTTCAAAAAAGACAGTGCCTATGAAGAAGAAAGAACCAGAAGCCCACATGGTGGGAATGGAAAGCCGTTATGCCCCTAATCCATATCCAAACCAACCCCTACCTCGAAGTTATCCACCTCCAAATTTCTATTATCCCCCTCAAACCCCTTACTACCAAGCATCACCTCCTTCCTACCCCGTATACGCCATGAACAACTAAAGACCCGTCACCATATTCCCACAAAACACGGTACCCACTCAAAGCCAGCCCAGAAACGAACCAAGACCAGCAAGGCCTAATCCCGAGAGACCGCAATTTACTCCTATCCCAGTGTCGTATGGGGAATTGTACCCAAAACTTTTGGAGAAACAGCTGATTTCTCCCTATTACATGGCACCCCTTAAACCTTCATACCCAAAGTGGTACGATCCAAACGCTAGTTGTGCATACCACGCGGGGAACCAGGGGCATTCCACGAAGAATTGCCTAGCCTTTAAGAGGAGAGTTCAATGACTCATTGATGCGGGTATTCTATGATTCGATAGTGCCAGTAACGCAATTGGGAACCCGTTCCCTAACCATGCTGAAGGGAATGTGAGCACAGTAGGGAAAGAGGACGAATGGAAAGTCAGAAGATGTGTTTCGGGAATAAGGACGCCTCTGCAGAAAATCTGGGGGGTACTGGTTAAGAAAAGATTGCTTTGTCACCCCGATAGAATTCTCAGAGAAGAAGGTCAAAGTTTTTGCAATTTTCATGGAATTGTAGGACACGACATTCAGTCGTGTGAGGAATTTAAAAGATTGCTTCAAGACTGGATGGATAATAAGGAGATTAAGGTACTTAACAAGAGGGAAGAGACCAACGAAAGAGAAGTATGCACCTCTGACAACCAGTCATCAGGTCTCCCTTATAGCACGGATCGACCGTTAGTAATTTATTACGACGCGACGAAAGAGCTGGTGAAACCAAAAATGATAATCGAAGTACCGTCTCCTTTCTCGTACAAGGACGACAAAACCGTACCATGGAAATATGACATTAATATCGTTACACCGGAATATGAAAAGCTCAAAGCCATAACTGGAGATGTTGGAGAGGTAGGTCATTTTACCCGAAGTGGAAGATGTTATTCGAAAGAGATCGAACCGGTGAAAAAGAACAGTGACTGAAAGCAAATAGGGAAAGCAGTGATGCATGAGGCCGAAGTCGAGCAAGAAATTCCACCGGTGCAAGAAACTAAAAAGCCTGTGGATGAGGAGGAAGCACAAGAGTTCTTGAAATTTATCAAACACAGTGAATACAATATGGTGGAACAATTGAATGAGCAACCAGCACGAATCTCAATTTTATCTCTGCTGTTAAACTCGGAGCCATACCGGAACGCTTTGTTGAAGGTGTTGAATCAAGCTTACGTGCCAAATAATATATTCGTTGAGAAGCTTGACAGATGGGTGAATAATCTAAACGCGGATAATTTCATTTCTTTTAGTGATGATGAAATACCACCCAACAGTAGAGGCTCAGTGAAAGTACTGCATATTACGACTCGCTGCAAGGGCTACATAATACCGAACGTACTTATCGATAATGGGTCGGCACTCAACGTTATGCCTTTGGCCATGCTTTCCAGAATTTCGATGGATCTATCCCATTTAAGGCCCTGTCATTTTATGGTAAGGGCGTTCGACGGGACAAGGTGTGAAGTCATAGGAAAGATTGAGATCCCTCTGGAAGTGGGTCCCTACATATATGATGTCGAGTTCCAAGTCATGGACATTACACCCTCATATAACTGCCTTTTGGGAAGACCCTGGATCCATTCTGCTGGAGCGGTCCCATCATCCCTCCATCAAAAGGTGAAGTTTATCATGGATGGCTGTTTGGTCACTGTCGAGGGAGAAGAAGACATTGTCGCATCTATCTCTACTGATGCGCCATACCTTGAAGTGAGCAAGGACGCAGTGGAATGCTCCTTCCGATCCCTTGAATTCGTCAATGCCACATTCGTCACTGAGGAAAACAAAATTCCCGTGCCTAAATTGTCAAGAAATACTAGAATGGGTGTCAAGTTGACTGTAGGAAGGGGAGCTCGAGCGAGAAGAGGTTTAGGGAGATATCTGCAAAGAATAGTCAGGGCTCTAAAACTAGTGCACCACAAGGCCCGATACGGTTTGGGGTTCCAGCCGGACATGCGTCAAAGAAGAAGACAGTGGAAGAAAGATCAAGAAAGAAGGATCGCGAGAACCTTAGGCCGAGAACCAGAACGTGAGCCTATGGAATTCCCTCCTTTGTCAAGAACATTTACGTCTGCGGGAATGATATACCCAAGGCAGGATAATGCACAAGGCACAATGTTAATGATCGAAAAGGGTTTTCAGAACATCAGTATAAATGTCATTGACAAAGGAGTTGACACAAGTAACGATATCTCAAGGATACGCCGTTGTCCCTCGGGTTTCATGTTGAACAATTGGACTGCCGAGGACCTTCTTGTAGTTTATAAGTCTTCAGAGTAATGCTCAACTATTAATATTCTATTGTGTCCTTAGACATAATAGAATTATTTTGTAAGAGCTTGCATTCGCTCTTTATCATTCAAATGAATATCAATGAAGATGCATTTTGTCACGATCTTTTGCATTATCACTAATTTCATAATCATTTTCTCTTTTCATAGGCTATCATTACATTTGCCTCATGTCATGCCATAACATTTTGTTTGTTGGTTCCAATACTGGGATGCCCCTCTATAGTTTCATTTTTCATTCAACTTTCAGGTGCTTAGATGTCAACAGCATGAACAAACCCGTTACGAGTCCTGAAATGGATTTTGAGAAGGCTGTTTGTTTAGGAGAATTCGAAGCCGAAGAAAATGCTGAAGACTATGTCTCATCTCCTGACTTGCTAAGAATGGTGGAACAAGAGGATAAACAGATTTTGCCTCATCAAGAATATGTTGAAATAATAAACTTGAGAACTGAAGAAAGGAAGCAAGAAGTGAAGATTGAGACTTCTATTTCAGGGGGCACTAGGCATAATTTGATTGCTTTGCTCTGCGAGTGCAAAGATGTATTCGCATGGTCATATCAGGATATGCCAGGATTGGATGAAGATGTAGCGGTCCATAAGCTCCCATTAAAGCCAGAATGCAAGCCCATTCAACAAAAGCTAAGACGGATGAGACCTGAGATGTTGTTGAAAATAAGAGAAGAAGTTAAGAAGCAATTTGATGCTGGCTTTCTACAAGCCTCCAAATATCCAGAATAGGTGGCTAACATAGTCCCGGTACCAAAGAAAGATGGCAAAGTACGAATGTGTATGGATTATCGTGACCTAAATCGAGCAAGTCCTAAAGATAATTTTCCCTTACCGCACATTGATACATTGGTGGATAACATGGCAAAACATTCGTTATTTTTCTTCATGGACATATTCTCGGGGTACAATCAGATCAAAATGGCCCCAGAAGATATGGTGAAAACTACCTTCATAATGATGTGGGGAACGTTCTGCTACAAAGTAATGCCATTTGGGTTAAAGAATGCTGGGGCAACATATCAGAGGGCTATGGTGACGCTATTCCATGACATGATGCATAAAGAAATAGAGGTCTAAGTTGACGATATGATTGCCAAGTCCCGAGGCGAAGAAGAACATGTAGTGAACCTCAAGAAATTGTTCGGAAAGCTGAGAAAGCTTCAGCTAAAGCTTAATCCAGCCAAATGTACGTTTGTGGCTACCTCGGGAAAGTTGCTAGGCTTCATTGTCAGTGAAAGAGGTATCGAAGTTGATCCAGATAAAATAAAAGCCATTCAGGAGTTACCACCTCCGCGCACGCAAAAGGAAGTCAGAGGATTTTTAGGGAGGTTAAACTACATCACCCGATTCATCGCTCAACTTACCAACCAATGCGACCCAATCTTTCGGCTTCTTCGAAAACATAACCCGGGAGAATGGAATGAGGAATGCCAGGTGGCCTTTGATAAGATAAAACAATATTTGTCTAGTCCTCCAGTGCTAGTACCGCCAACTCCAGGAAGACCATTGATATTATATTTGACTGTGTTTGAAAATTCAATGGGCTGCGTTCTAGGGCAACACGACGAGTCAGGAAAGAAAGAAAAGGCGATCTAATACCTCAGCAAAAAGTTCACTGAATATGAGGCAAAGTATCCGTCCATTGAAAAATACTGTTGTGCTCTAGTTTGGGTAGCTCGGAGACTCAGGCAATATATGTTGTATCATACGACATGGTTAATCTCAAAGCTGAACCCAATAAAATACATGATGGAATCACCGGCACTCTCAGGAAGAATAGCACGATGGCAGATCCTCCTATCGAAATACGACATTGCCTATGTAAGTCAGAAGTCGATAAAGGGGAGTGCAATAGCTGACTTCTTAGCAACCCGAACAATGGATGAATATGAACCATTGAGATTTGATTTCCCGGATGAAGATTTGATGTGCATTACATAAAAACAGGGCGAGTCATCAAAAAAGAAGTCATGGAAGATGAGCTTTGATGGTGCATCGAACGCATTGGGGCATGGGATTGGAGCAGTCTTAGTATCGTCAGAAGAGAACCATTACCCACTCACTGCCAAGCTGAATTTCTTCTGTACCAATAACATAGCAGAATATGAGGCATGTATCATGGGACTTCGTGCAGCTATTGAACGAAACGTCAAAACTTTAAAGGTATACGGAGACTCAGCCTTGGTGATTTACCAAATCCGTGGAAATTGGGAGGTGAGAGATTCGAAACTGGTTAAATACAGTGATCTAGTGGCAGAGTTGATTAAAGAATTCGAAGAAATAACTTTTAATTACCTCCCACGAGAAGAAAACTAATTGGCTAATGCCTTGGCCACTTTGGCTTCAATGTTCAAAGCAAACAGAAAAACAGAAATAATGCCTCTTCAAATGAGCATATATGAAGTCCCTGCACATTGTTTCAGCATTGAAAAAGAACCAGATAGATGACCATGGTTCCATGATGTCTTAGAATATATCAAGAATCAAAGGTATCCCGAACAAGCAAATGAGAACGACAAAAGGACAATTAGAAGAATGGTAGCTGGATTCGTTCTTGATGGGGATATCCTGTACAAAAGAGGAAAATATCAGGTACTCTTGAGATGCGTAGATGCTGTTGAAGCCAGAAAAATACTTGAAGATGTCCACGAGGGAATTTGTGGGACACATGCCAATGGCTTCACTATGGCCAGGAAGATTATGAGACCCGGTTACTACTGGCTGACGATGAAAAGTGACTGTATTATTTTTGCAAGAAAATGCCACAAATGTCAAATTTATGGCGATAAGATTCATGTAGCCCCTTCGCCCCTTCATGTCATGGCTTCTCCATGGCCCTTTTCTATGTGGGGCATGGATGTTATAGGCCAATTTCCCAAAAGCTTCTAATGGACCTTTGGTTCATTTTGTGGTTATTGATTACTTCACAAAATGGATAGAAGTCGCTTCGTTTATAATCGACAAAGACTGCGGTTTGCAGATTTTTTAAAAAGGAAATCATTTGTCTATATGGTTTGCCTGAAAGAATCATTTCAGATAACGCTTTGAATCTGAACAACAAGATGATGAAGGAAGTGTGTGAGCAATTTCAAATAAAACATCATAACTCATCGCGCTATCGCCAGAAAATGAACGGAGCTGTTGAAGCGGCCAACAAGAATATTAAGAAGATTATTGGGAAAATGACCGAGACATATAAAGACTGGCACGAGAAGCTACCATTTGCTTTGTATGCATATCGCACATCTGTACGGACATCTACAAGAGCAACTCCTTTCTCTCTGGTCTATGGAATGGAGGCTGTGCTACCCATCAAAGTTGAAATCCCCTCTTTACGAGTCTTAATAGAGTCAGAACTAGAGGAAGCAGAATGGGTTCGAGCTCGATATGACCAGTTAAACCTCATTGAAGAAAAATGTTTAAAGGCAATTTGTCACGGACAGATGTACCAGAAGAGAATGATTGCGGCCCATGACAAGAAAGTACGACCAAGAGAATTCCATGAAGGATAACTCGTACTGAGAAGGATTCTCCCAATACAGAATGACTTAAGAGGAAAATGGGCACCAAATTGGGAAGGACCATACGTCGTAAAGAAGGCATTCTCGGGCAGAGCTTTGATTCTCACTGAGATGGATGGGAAGGAGTTATCGAATCCAGTGAACTCAGATGCTATGAAGAAATATTATGCCTAAAAAGAAAAAAAAAAAGATCAAGGTGAAAACCCAAAAAAGGCATCTTGATTAACACAAAAGATTAGGATGAAAACCCGAAAGGGCATTCTAATGAAGCAAACCCGGGCTTAAAGAGCAAGGCGGTTGAACGGTGGGTTAAACAGCGAGACTACAGTATTTGAAGCATTTTTCAGTAGCTCAAAATCCTCTACAGAAGCCATGCTCAAAAAGATTCTTGATAAGAAACGTGGAAGAGCTCGTGTGTTGAATATCTAGAGCATTTGTATCCATTGAATGCGATCCCTTTTCTCTTTATGACATTTTTTCATTATCATTGGTTAATTTTCTTTGTTTGCCACGTTTGAAATAAATAAATGTAAGGTATCCTTTTGTCCCTACCTGACCATTTTCATGCATCTCATTATGTCGTTTATTTTCATAATAAATAGTGAAATGACATACTCTAAACAAAAGAAATGTTAAGCACTACCTGGATAAGAACTTGATAAGTACAAGAGCCTCAAAGCAAGGACAAAGTTCAACCAGGGGCAAGAGAGTGATAACTGAGAAATGCAGACTGTTCGTGAAGCCTGAGGACGGGTACAGGGCCTAAAGAGAAAGTCAAGAGCCGAAGTAATGAATACATGTCATCGCAAAAATCATGACGAAGAAGGACATACGACAAACATGCCTAAAGCTCATAGCATAATCATGCAGGCATAAAATCATTCAAGACAAACATGTGCATATCATGATAACGTCATGCATGACATCTACAGATACTCCAATAGAGCAAGAAGATGTGATGATAGTTGTACTGAATCAAAGGAAAAGACACCTGAGTTCCACCAGATAACAGGTTTTGGTATTTTGATATTTTTATTTCTATTTTCAAAATTCAACTCATATTACGAGAAATGAGTTGAGCCTCAAGACACGTTGAGGTAATTTTTATTTCTATTTTCAAAATTCAACTCATATTGCGAGAAATGAGTTGAGCCTCAAGACACGTTGAGGTAATTTTTATTTCTATTTTCAAAATTCAACTCATATTGCGAGAAATGAGTTGAGCCTCAAGACACGTTGAGGTAATTTCAATTTCTGTTTACAAAATTCAACTCAGATTACGAGAAATGAGTTGAGCCTCAAGACATGCTGAGGTATTTTCAATTTCTGTTTTTCAAACAAAAAATCGACTCATATTGCGAGAGGTGAGTTGAGCCTCAAGACACGTTGAGGTAATTTCAATTTCTGTTTTCAAAATTCAACTCAGATTGCGAGAAATGAGTTGAGCCTCAAGACATGCTGAGGTATTTTCAATTTTTATCTTTCAAAAAAAAAAAATTAACTCATAATGTGAGAGGTGAGTTGAGCCTCGGGGCACGCTGAGGTATTGGCAATTTTTGTTTCTTAATTTATGTTTCAAAATTCAACTCATATTGCGAGAAATGAGTTGAGCCTCAAGACACATTGAGGTAATTTCAATTTCTGTTTTCAAAATTCAACTCAGATTGCAAGAAATGAGTTGAGCCTCAAGACATGCTGAGGTATTTTCAATTTCTGTTTTTCAAAAAAAAAATCGACTCATATTGCGAGAGGCGAGTTGAGCCTCAGGGCACGCTGAGGTAATTTCAATTTCTATTTTCAAAATTCAACTCATATTGCAAGTAGTGAGTTGAACCTCAAGACACGTTGAGGTATTTTCAATTTATGTTTTCAAAAATCAACTCATATTGCGAGAGGTGAGTTAAGCCTTGGTTCACATGCTGAGGTATTTTCAATTTCTATCTTTCAAAAAAAAAATTAACTCATAATGCGAGAGGTGAGTTGAGCCTCGGGGCACGCTGAGGTATTGGCAATTTTTGTTTCTTAATTTATGTTTCAAAATTCAACTCATATTGTGAGAAATGAGTTGAGCCTCAAGACACGTTGAGGTAATTTCAATTTCTGTTTTCAAAATTCAACTCAGATAGCGAGAAATGAGTTGAGCCTCAAGACATGCTGAGGTATTTTCAATTTCTGTTTTCAAAATTCAACTCATATTGCGAGTAATGAGTTAAACCTCAAGACACGTTGAGGTATTTTCAATTTATGTTTTCAAAAATCAACTCATATTGCGAGAGGTGAGTTGAGCCTCGGTTCACATGTTGAGGTATTTTCAATTTCTATCTTTCAAAAAAAATCAACTTATAATGCGAGAGGTGAGTTGAGCCTCAGGACACACTGAGGTATTGGAAATTTTTGTTTCTTAATTTATGTTTCAAAATTCAACTCATATTGCGAGAAATGAGTTGAGCCTCAAGACATGTTGAGGTAATTTGAATTTCTGTTTTCAAAAAAATCAACTAATATTGCGAGAAATGAGTTGAGCCTCAAGACATGCTGAGGTATTTTCAATTTTTGTCTTTCAAAAAAATCAACTCATTGCGAGAGGTGAGTTGAGCCTTAGGACGCACTGAGGTAATTTTAATTTCTGTTTTTAAAAAATCAACTCATATTGCGAGAGGTGAGTTGAGCGTCAGGGCACGCTGAGGTATTTTCAATTTCTGCTTTCCAATTTCTGCCTTTCAAAAAAAAAAGAAAGAAAGAAATTCAACTCATATTGCGAGAGTTGCAGCGGAGTTAATCGAGGACATCAGATCTTGCCTTTCTGAAGTCGCAGAAGAAAAGACTACAAACCTTACCTCATTTAAGCGATAGAAGAACAGATTGAAGTTGTAGATCTCACCTTCCTGAAGATGCAGTGAAGCAAATCAAAGCTACAAATTTTATATCCTTGAAGTTACATTGGAATAGTTTAAAGCTACAAGGCATATATCCAAAGATGCAATAGATTGAACCAAAGCTACAAGATAGGGTGGACTGAAAAGAGACTACATGAACAAGAGAAGCACCAAAGAAGTCAAAACTCGACGAGATTAGGCAAAATTGGCCTTTCTTTGTGTCTTTGCTCTATTCCCGTTATACGACAATGAGCAAAGAGGGGCAACTGTTATAGGCCAATTTTGGGCCCATTCACATTAAATCCATTTACCCCTTTTAACTACTCAAACCCGAATGGCCCATTTACACCCAAATCCCTTGACCCATTTACAACTATTACCCCTAACCCGAAGCTAACCCAACCAAAACCCTAGTCCCTAAATTCGGCTGACTCAACCACTTGCCTCTCCCCAATCTCCCATGTTATCTGCCACCAGCACCATCACACACTCCCACCGCACCTGCAAAGACAGAAGAAGGAAGCAAGCACGCAACAATAGTAAAAAAATAGAAAAAGAACTTGTAAAGGCTATAAAAGCCAAAATGAGATCAATGTACAGGGGGGCTGTTTTGAGAAAAAAATATCAGATCTTTGAAATAAAAGCCGAACAATGTGTTAGTACACAAAAATAAACAAAGCAGTCCAAAGAAAAAGAGTCAAAAACGCCAAAACAGTAGCCGAAACCTTAAGGTGACGGCGACCGGCCACGGTCCGGCGATCAGACCGGTGACCGGTCCATAGCCGGAGGTCTTCCTCCCTCTCCCTTCTCTCTTTCTTCTCTCCCCTTTTTGTTTCTCTCTCTTCACCAAATGATTTTTTTTGTTAATTTTGGCCTTTATATAGCCTCCCAAAACGACGTCGTTTTGGGGGCTGCCATTTAACCCCAAAACGACGTCGTTTTGATGCGACCCGGTCCGACCCGACCCGACCCGCCTCAGGATCCGCGTGTTTTTGGAAAAGGGGGAATTTGCGCGTACGGCCCTTCCGCGTTTTCAAGCTTTTGCAGTCAAGTTTTTTTATTTTAAAATTTGCCCCAATGAAGTTGTCGCGCTTTTCAATTTAGTCCCCACAGATATATTGTGTTTTGATGGGAAGGAATATTTGCTATTTTAGTCATCCCAGGTTATGCGCGTGTAGCATTTTGATCCTTTTTCTTTATTTCTCTTTAAAATTACCCCAAAACTTTGTTTTTGTTCAAAATGTAGTCCTTTTTAGATTTTAGTTTATTTTCGTATTATCTTTGTTATTTTATTCCATTTTAAATATTATTCAATTATCGTTATTATTATATTAGTGTATATTTTATTTACATACGATATGCATTTATATCTACATAGTATTTTTAAATTATTTTATTTTAATATTATTATATTATGTTTAGTTTTTTGAATTTCTATATTATTATTATTATTGTTGTTACTTATTATTATTACTGTTATGTACATATTATTTATACTATACTTAATATTATTATTATTATCATCATTATTATTATTATTATTATTATTATTATTATTATTATTATTATTATTATTATTATTATTATTATTATTATTATTTATAAATATTAGTGTATATTTTATTTTAATATCATTATATTATGTTTACTTTTTGAATTTCTATATTATTATTATTATTATTGTTACTTATTATTATTACTGTTATGTACATATTATTTATACAATACTTAATATTATTATTATTATTATTACATTACTATTATTATTTATAAATATTAGTGTATATTTTATTATATATGTTTATATATACTCTTTACGTATGGTATTTTTTAACATTATTATATTTACTATTATATTTATATATCTAATATATTATATTTTATTTTCCTTACCTCATTATTACGTCATACTTTCTTTTCTATTTTTACTATTATTGCTATTATTGTTATTATTATTATTATTATTATTATTTTTATTATTATTATATTTATATAATATTATTAATAGGTACTTTTAACATTATTGTTTCTAATATGTAAATGCTATGTAAATACTTTTAATACCATATTATGTATGTATTATTATTATATCTATTTTTATCCCTATTATATTGTTAATACTAGTATATACATTTTATTATACAGTATATATATACTTTTATACATAGTATTATTTTCATATATCATTATATTTATTACTATACCTATTATTTTCACCGTCATCATTTATTATTTTATTTTAATATTATTATGTATATATTTTTCATATAATCGTGTACATACATTTTCAATATTTATTTTATATATATATATGTATATATTATATATATTTTAACATTACTAGTTATATATTTTTACTATCTTATGTAGATACTTCAAACACTATATATAGTATGTTTCTAACACTATTACTATTTATATATATATATATTTTACGTACATACTCTCAATATCTTTATTATGTATATATTCATTGTTTTTATTTCACGTTGGATGCTATTATTACGTTTAATATATCGCATGCATTGTTATTGTTTTAATATTTTTGTCATATTTATTATTTGTTTCAATGTATTTCCAACTCGTTTATTTTTTGTCTCTCGCCCATTTTATATCATTCTGTTGTTCATTACTTTAAAGATTTTTATTCATGTTTTTATTAATTTCAATAAATAAGGCAATGTTTCACATTTTGGAACGTCGAAGAATTGTGCCCTAACTTACGGGGTTTCGGTTCTCTCGTTGGTTCTAAATAGCTAAATATCTTTTTGAGTTTTGAAATACACGGATTTCCAATATAAATTAAAAGACGACCTTGTGCTCGGGAATTCATGGTATTGTGTCCTAACTTACGAGATGTGATACTCCGATATCTCGAGATAATGAAATCTTTAAACAAATCGATTTAAGCCAATTCAAGAATTTTAAAATCAGTATTAATAGAAAAGATCGTATTTCAAGTCCCTTCCCGATTTTTAATTTTCGACATTAAGACACAAACTAATCAATTCGGTACCAATTTTTGGGCGTGTCGAGGGTGCTAATCTTTCCTCGCACGTAATTGACTCCCGAACTCATTCTCTCAAGTTTCGTAGACCAAAGGCCCTGTTTTAGTAAACTAAAATTGATTTGTTAAAACAAAGGTGATCCGATCACACGTAATAAAAGATCGGTGGCGACTCCCATTTTAATTTTCACTTTCAAACAAAGCTGATCCCCGTTTTCAAAAGAATGGTTTCGACAGCTTCCAACTTACAATAGCTGAAATTTTGCTCGGATACACCTGAATACCCTCTACAGATGCAACATGTCCAAGGAAAGTAACTTCCGGTAGCCAGAATTCACATTTACTGAATTTAGCATACAACTGTTTTTCACGCAGAGTTTGCAATACAATTCTCAAAAGCTCAGTATGCTCATTCACATCCCGAGAGTAAACCAAAATATCATTAATAAAAACAACCACGAACCTGTCCAGGTATAGTCTGAAAATTCTGTTCATTAAATCCATAAATACCATCGAGGCATTTGTTAATCCGAATGGCATCACCAAAACCTCATAATGCTCATATCTAGTTCTGAAAGCTATCTTCAGCACATCTGAATCTTTTACTCATAGCTGGTAGTAACCAGATCGTAGATCAATTTTCAAAAATACAGTGACACCTCTTAATTGATCAAACAAGTCATCTATATAAGGCAGTAGGTACTTATTCTTTACTGTGACTTTATTAAGATGTCTGTAATCGATGCATAATCTCAATGATCCATTTTTCTTCTTTACAAACAATACCGGTGCACCCCATGGTGAAAAGCTAGGTCGGGCAGTTCCTGTATCAATCAACTCTTGCAACTGTACCTTTAGCACTTTCAATTCAGCAGGAGTCATTCTATATGGTGTTATAGATATTGGCGTCGTCCCTGGCACAAGGTCTATGGAAAATTCCACCTCTCTAGTTGGAGGTAAACTAGGTAGTTCTTCTGGAAATACCTTAAGAAACTCACAAACAACCGGCACCGGCTGGATTTTCAACTCTGATACCTTGGTATCTAGTATAATAGCAGGATAAGCCTCATACCCTTTTTAAGCTGAAATCACATTAGACAACCCATCCAGTTTCTCATATTCAACCCGGAGCAACTCACCATTCTGACACTTCAATATAATATTTATGCTTACAATTTGCCACTGCATCATGTTGAGTTAACCAATCTATTCCAAATATTACATCAAATTCATCAAAAGGCAACAACATTAAATTAACCGGAAAACAATAACCCTCTATCATCAATGATAATTTTTTACAAAATTTATCCATCATAACATGCTAACCCAAAGGGTTTAAAACTTTTAACCATAATTTCGGTGAATTCAACGATCATATTTTTAACAAACACAAATTTTGTGCATATATATGAATGCATGGATGTAACAGCCCATTTTTAATCAAATCAGAACACTAGTTTTGGGACCACAAAATCGAGGTCAAAATAATTATTTTATTATTCTTTTAATGTCTATGGCATGATAGTATAGTTTTGTAAAAATTTCGTTATGAAATTTTATCGCTTGAATGCTTAATTCGGTAAAAAGGATTAAATTACGTAAAGCGTAAAAGTTGAATTCTATTTTTTAATGCACTAAATGACTATGAATATTAAATGTGGAGGTCCTTAAGTGATAAATGAACCATTATTTAAGTAAGTGGTCATTAATGGACATGAAATGGATTATATAAATGTTTTATCATTAAGGTTAATTTAGTAATTTGTTAAATAAGGTTAATTAAATAAAACAAAATAAAAAATTATCTCATTATCAACTACCTTGGTCGAATGAAGCATGAAGAAAAGCCATTTTAAGGCTTGAAACTTTCGGTTACTTTGATACTCAATTGTAAGTCTTTTTTTATTTCATTTTTAATAATTTCTACGTTTTTGAAATCGTTACAACTAGGTCTAGCTAGCTCAGGGACTATTTTGCAAAATTTTTAAAGATTTTGAATTTTATTTGAAGTTTCTTGATAGATTATGAATGTTGGTTGTGAGTTATACAAGTTTTATAAAGTGATTTTTAGTGAAAATGCAAATTAAGGATTAAATTGTGAGATGTTGAAACTTTGTGGTTAAAATGTGAAATAAATGGAAAATATGATCTGCTAGGGACTAATGTGTAAATCGGCTACCATGGGTTAGCATTGAGTTTCATTAATTTGTGTTTTTATGAAATAAAGACTAAATTGTAAAAATGGTAAAACATTAGGGGCAAATGTGTAAATGTGCTTAAATGTGTATTTTGGATTGAATTGAATAGAGAGATAATTAAATAAGTTAATTTTGAATATATTTTGATCAAGAAAAGCGGAATTCGAATCTCGATCGAGGGAAACTAAAGTTATCGACTAATCGACTTATTTCGTTATTTTCACATCTGAGGTAGGTTCGTATGTGATAAATTTCATTATAAGTGTATTTTAAATGCTTTGATATTGTATAAGTTGTGAATACGAGACTTCGTATAAGTTTGACAATAACTCAGTTGTTGACGGTAAGGGTTTCGTTAGATTACCGATGATAGATTTCGATAGACTTGAATGAATGACGAAATAAGTGTTTAATTGAGTGTTACATTGGTCAATTTTTAGGTTTTGGAGGCTTAGGAGAGCTTACACGCTGAAAATGATACATGTATGTACCTAAAAACATAAAAAATGGGGTTTCAAAGAAAACCAAAAACCCCACTATCGACGTCACACAGGTGTGTGGTCGCCCGTGTGGTAGGCCGTGTGCCATAACACGGGTGTGTAATCGATGAGGCTAGGCCGTGCGCACATGACATGGATGTGTGATGGCTAAGTAGGTCATGTGCGACACACGAGCTAGACTGATTTGGGCAGTGTGGACCACACGGGCGTATGGGCCCACACAGGTAGTCCACACAGGCGTGTGGCCAAGGCTAAATTGGGTCATGTGGGCCCACACGGGCAGGCCACATGGGCATGTGAGCCAATTTAACTGAAATGTGTTCTAAGGTTGCACAGGTCACCCAAGTCGACTATGAACCTGCCGTAGGGTCGATAAGCACTACTTAGACCCTTAAATGCATGAACTATATGTATGATGTGTGTATTGAGCATGATGATTATATGAAGGAATACAAAAATGTATGTATAACTGATATTCATGTATTAGCATGTCATATACGTATGTTGCATTGCATTGGGTTAGGATGTTGATATTTGGAGGAAATGTATTGAAAGGCTCTCAAGCCTATTATCTGGCAACTCAGCTACAATTTACTAATTATGAGCTGCATTTGGTACTACTCAGAGTGTAAGGATGGGTGGGTCTTTTAAACCCCACATAGAGTGTAGGGATGGACGAAGATGGTGTGTAGAGGCTGGTTGGGTAGGATTCTGTTTACTGATTAATGTATATCTGATATTGTTACTGTGATGGGCTTAGGCCCTAATGCATATCTGATACCTATCTGAGACTAAAACTGAAATGGGTTAAGGCCCAAACTGCTACTTAAACTGAAACGGGCATAGGCCTAGACTGTGTTTGACTGATCACTGTTGCTTGGCTATATGCATGTTTTTTATGAAAATTACACACTGAGTTTACATCAACTATCCCTATCTATTTTATTTGTACAGGTAATCCCCAGACCTAGATGGGTCGGTGCGGCAGAGGACTCGATGATGACCACAGTTTTTGGACTTTTATGATTTATAATTTATGATTTGTGGTTTTATTTACAGTGGTTTATTTGGATGTAATTTGGGGACTTTTTGGGACTTTTGCTTAAATTTGGTTTTTATTTATTTTTTATGGATTTATATCTACTAGATGTAGGAAAACTCGATTTTTAAAAAGGCAAAGTTTTCTCTAAACACACAATTTACTCAAAATGGTTTTAAAAGCTTCCGCAACGAATTATGTTTAAAATAATCAATTGAACGAGTAAGGATTTTGGAATTAAAAAGATATAAGAAAAGTAATTAAACAGAAATGGATTTATCGTAAAACCTTAGTTTTCAAACACCTTATCATGTGATATCGCCAAATTCGACCATGACGTCTGGGCCGGGTTTGGGGGTTACATGTATATATATTTGTTTATGTCTTGTGTAATGAGTTGGTTGATGGTTGTGGATGAATTTTTGGACATTGCTTTGTTTGTGAAACTAGGCTAAAAGATGCATATTTAGGAATGTATAGTTAATTGAATTGTATATGTGAATTAGGTATAAAATTAGATGGAATATTGTGGTAGATTGTGATTTGTATTGATGGGTAATGAAATGGTATGGAATATGCTTGATATGAGATTGATTTAATGCCTATATGCCTTGCGTTGGTGCCTTTGAATTGTGGTGTAGGTACATGTTTTTAGGGTGGCAAATTGGCTTAGTAAATAGCCTATTTTTGTCCACACGGGTAGAGACACAAGCGTGTGTCTCAGCCGTGTGCGACACACAGTTATATTGCATGACCGTGTATCATCTGGTGTGGTTTTAGAAACCAAGTCAGTATGCTTCAAACGGCCTCACACACAGGCGTGTGTGGCCATTTTTAGGGCACAAGAGCAAGCTACACAGGCATATGTGTTGGCCGTGTGACCCAAGTCAGAGAGTTACACGAGGTCAGACTCGAGCTGAGACACAGCCATGTACTCCCATTTTGAATGTCTACACGGCTAATGACACGGGCATGTTTGTTGGCCGTGTGAGACGCATGGCCTAGCCATACGGGCATGTGTCCCTTGTTTTTGAGAAAATTTTATAACTGTTCAAAAAGTTTCAAATTTATTGGTTTAGTCCCGAACCATTTTCAATGTATGTTTTGGTCCTCGTAGGCTCATATTGGGAACAAAATGATTGAGATTGAATGATGAATACTTGAATTGTAAAAATGTATGCTAAGTGGATATTTAATTGTTTTATAAGTCTGTTAATGCTCCGTAACCCTATTCTGGTGTTGAATACAGGTGAGAGGTGTTACATTTATTGGTATCAAAGCTACAGTTTAGTCAATTCTAGGACTAATGTAGTGTATGTGAGAGTCTAGCTATACATGCCATATATAAAATGTGATAGTGTGATGACTCCTGACATTTTAAAATGTGTTTTCATATAGTAAATGGGTCCCAATCGAGTTATAGCTGATGATGTTGAAAGTAATACGCAAGTTCCCACTTAAGGGATAGTACCAGCTGATTTTAGACCTGTGTCGAGTAGTCACGGAGGAGATGCTAAAGAAGCCTTTTTCCAAATGCTAAAGAAGCCTCTTGTTCCCCAACAAGTTCCCGTAACTCCTCAAGGTTTGGAACCTCTATGATTAAATAAGCCACATGTTGATAGAATTAAAAAGTATGGGGCTGAAGAGTTCAGAACTATTGTTGACGATGATCCTGAGAGAGCTGAGTTTTGGCTTGAAAATGCAATTCAAATGTTTGATGAGCTTTCTTGCACACCGGCTGAGTGTTTAAAATGTGTTGTATCACTGTTGAGGGACATTGCATACCAGTAGTGGAATACTCTAGTATCTATGGTACCTAGAGAACGGGTTACCTAGGAGTCCTTTGAGACTGAGTTCCAGAAGAAATAAATAAGTCAATGGTTTTTAGATCAAAAGCATAAAAAGTTTTTAAAACTAAAATAGGGTTGTATGACTGTAACCGAGTACAAAAGAGAATTTGTACGATTGAGTAAGTATGCTTGGGAGTATGTTTCTAATGAAGAAATCATGTTTAAGTGGTTTGTTGATGGGTTGAACGAGTATATTAAAATTTTGGTCGAAATTTTATATTTGAAAAAATTTGTTGTGTTAGTTGACCGGGCTTGCAAAGCTGAAGACTTTAGCCGAGAAAAGAGAAAAGCTAATTCAGAGGCTAGAGATTCGAGAAAAAGACCGATGAATAAACCTTATCATTCTTTATCAAAGAAATCTCAATATTTTTATAGTCGATCGAATACATCAGTGAGATACCAGAATAGAGATCGTAGAAATCAACATGTGAGTCCTAAAGCTCAAGTAACTTCCATCTCGAGTGTTGGCAGTGTGAGAATCAATATACCCGAGTGTCAACAATATGGGAGACAACATTTTGGAGAGTACTGGAATAAGAGTAAAAAAGCTTGTTTCAAATGTGGTTCGCCAGATCACTTTATTCGAGATTGCCCAGAGTTGTTCGAGAAAGATAAATTTCAGAATGCAAGATCAAGCAACACGACTGCGAGAGGTAGACTACTGAGGAATGTGGGAAATGTGTCTAGTAGAAAAGGAGTGTTAAAGGACTCAACTGTGAGATCCGAGGCCAGAGCACCTGCTAGAGCCTATGCTATTTGTGCTCGCAAAGAGGCATCGTCCCTTGATGTTATTACCGATACATTCTCTCTTTACAGCACTAATGTGATTGCATTGATTGATCTTGGCTCGACTCATTCGTATATCTATATTAATTTAGTGTTTAGTAAAAGTTTTCCTGTTGAGTCTACTGAATTTGTGATTAAAGTATCAAACCCTTTGGTAAGTATGTTCTAGTTGATAAAGTTTACAAGAACTGTCCGTTAATGACTCGGGGTTTCTGTTTTTCGGCTGAATTGATGTTTTTTTGTTTGATGAGTTCGATGTGATTCTGGGAATGGATTGGTTGACTCTGCATGATGCCATTGTGAATTGTAGACGAAAAAACATTGAATTGAAATGTCAAAAAAGTGAAATTATTCGAATTGAATCTGATGAATCAAGTAGATTGCCTATAGTAATTTCATTGATGTTGGCTCAGAGATATGTGAGAAAAGATTGTGAAGCTTATCTTGCTTATATACTAAATACCAAAGTGTCTGAAATGAAGATAGAATCAGTGTCATTAGTCTGTGAATATCCAGATGTATGTCCAGAAGAGTTGCCTGGATTACCACTGTTTAGAGAGGTTGAGTTCGCTATTGAACTGGTACCGAGAATATTGCTGATATCTATAGCTCTTTACAGAATGGCTCCGATAGAATTAAAAGAGTTGAAATCTCAGTTTGAAAAGTTGACAGATAGAGGTTTTGCACGACTTAATTTTTCACCCTGGGGTGTGCCAATATTGTTTGTAAAGAAGAAAGACGGGTTAATGAGAATGTGTATTGACTATCGACAGCTCAACAAGGTGACGATAAAGCACAAGTATCTGTTTTGAAGAATAGACGATTTGTTTGATCAGTTGAAAGGAGTAACAGTGTTTTCAAAGACTGATTTAAGATCTGGTTATTATCAGTTACGAGTGAAAGATTCAGATGTGCCAAAAAATGCATTCAGAACGAGGTACGAACATTATGAATTCCTCGTTATGCCTTTTGGATTAACTAATGCTCTTGTAGCCTTTATGGATTTGATGAATCAGCTCTTTAGACCGTATTTAGACAGATTTGTTATTGTTTTCATTGAAAACATTTTGATTTATTCTAAAGATGAGTCTGAGCATGTCGAGCATTTGAGGATTGTGCTTGAGAGATAAGCAATTGTATGCTAAATTCAGTAAATATGAATTTTGGCTCTGAGAAGTCAGATTTTTGGACATATTGTTTTAGCGAAAGGCATACGAGTTGATCCGAGTAAGATTTCAGCAGTTGTTGATTGGAAACCACCGAGGAATGTATCCAAAGTTAGAAGTTTTCTAAGATTAGCTGGCTATTATTGGCATTTTGTAAAAGGGTTCTCGATGATTGCTACACGGATGACTCGATTATTACAAAAAGATGTGAGATTCGAGTGGTCCGAGAAATGTCAATAGAGTTTTAAGCAGTTGAAAGCATTGTTAATCGAAGCGCTAATTTTGGCTCAACCTGAGTCGGGTAAAAAATTCGTGGTTTATAGCGACGCGTCATTGAATGGTTTGGGTTGTGTTTTGATGTAAGAAGGAAAAGTTATAGCTTATGCCTCGAGACAATTGAAGCCACATGAAAAGAACTATCCGACGCACGATTTAGAGTTGGATGCTATAGTTTTTGTATTGAAAATTTAGCGTCATCATTTGTACGATGAAAAATGCCATATCTTTACTAATCATAAAAGCTTAAAATATATTATGACTCAAAAAGATCTGAATTTAGGAAAACGAAGATGGCTCAAGCTATTGAAAGATTACGAGTTATTGATTGATTATCACCCGAGAAAAGCGAATGTATTCGCAGATGCTTTGAGTAGAAAATCTTTGTTTACTTTAAGAGCAATGAATACACAGTTGACATTATCTGATAATGGTTCTATTTTAGCTGAGTTAAAGGCTAAACTAGTATTTCTTCAGCAAATTTTTGAAGCTTAGAAATGTGATAGTGTATTGCAAGCTAAAAGAGTGTAATGCGAGTCGGCAAGTGATTCAGAGTATCAAACCAGATTCGATGATTGTTTGATGTTCCGAGATAGAATCTGCGCATCGAAAAATCTAGAGTTGATTCAGAAAATTTTACACGAGGCACATAGTGGTTGTTTATCTATTCATCCTGGAAGTATTAAGATGTACAATGATTTAAGATAGTTATATTGGTGGTTGGGTATGAAACGAGACATATCTAAATTTATATCAAGATGTTTGATTTGTCAGCAAGTCAAAGCTGAACACCAAGTGCCTTCGGGACTGCTATAGCCTGTGATGGTACTCGAGTGAAAATAGGACAGAGTTACGATGGATTTTGTATCGGGATTACCCCTAACTCCAAAAAAGAAAGATGTTTTTTGGGTTGTCATTGATCGACTGACGAAATCGGCATATTTTATACTAGTACTTATAGATTATTCACTTGATAGATTAGCTAAATTGTACATTGTTGAGATCGTTAGATTGCACGGGGTGCTGATTTTGATTATTTCGGATAGAGATTCGAGGTTTACATCATGATTTTGTAAGAAATTGCAAGAAGCTCTAGGTACGAAGTTGAATTTTAGTACAGCATTTCACCCGCAAACTGACGATCAATCCGAAAGAGTAATTCGAATTCTCGAAGATATGCTTC
Organism: Gossypium arboreum; assembly: GCF_025698485.1. Taxonomy (NCBI): domain Eukaryota; kingdom Viridiplantae; phylum Streptophyta; class Magnoliopsida; order Malvales; family Malvaceae; genus Gossypium; species Gossypium arboreum. Next base: position 103,626,676 of record NC_069070.1, on the reverse strand, counting down.
GCTGTTGTGTTTTAGAGTTTGAAGGCAACTGGGAGAGATATTTACCGTTGGTAGAATGTAAGTATAACAACAGTTTTCAATCGAGCGTAAGAATGGCACCGTCCGAAGCTTTGTATGATCGCAAATGTCGAACTCCGTTGTACTGGATCAAGTTGAGTGAGAAAAAGATTCACAAGATTGATTTGATTCGAGAAATAGAAGAGAAAGTGAAAGTGGCTCGCGACAGTTTGAAAGCAACTTCTGATCGACAGAAATCGTATGCGGATTTGAAACGGAAAGACATTGAATTTTAGATCGATGATAAAGTATTTTTGAAAGTATCTCTGTGGAAGAAAATACTACGATTTGGTCGCAAAGGCAAATTGAGTCCGTATTTCATCAGGCCATACGAGATCATTGAAAGAATAGGGTCAGTGGCATATAGACTGTATTTTCATGTATCAATGTTGCACCAATATAGATCTAATCCATCACTTGTGATTTCTCCGTCAGAGATCAAAATTCAACCCGATATGTCATACAATGATGAACTGATCAGAATTTTGGCTCGAGAGATTAAAGAACTGAGAAATAAACGCATGGCTTTAGTGAAAGTCTTGTGGAAACGTCACGGTGTCGAAGAGGCTATGTGGGAGCCTGAGGAAGCTATGAGAAAACAGTACCTTAACCTATTCATTGGTAAGATTTTCGAGGACGAAAATCCCTAAGGGGGAGAGTTGTAATAACCCGTTTTTAGTCAAATCGGAACAGTGGTTTTGGGACCACAAAACTGAGGTCAAAATAATTATTTTATTATTTTAATGTCTATGGCATGATAGTATGGTTGTGTGAAAATTTCATTAAGAAATTTTATCGTTTGAATGCTTAATTCGGTAAAAAGGATTAACTCGCGTAAAGCATAAAAGTTGAATTCTATTTGTTAATGCACTAAATGACTATGATTATTAAATATGGAGGTCCTTAAGTGATAAGTGGACCATTATTAAAGTAAATGGTCATTAATGGACATGAAATGGATGATATAAATGTTTTATCATTAAGGTTAATATAATAATTTGTCAAATAAGGTTAATTAAATAAAACAAAACAAAAATTTATCTCATTATAATCTACTTTAGCCGAATGAAGCATGAAAAAAAGCCATTTTAAGGCTTGAAACTTTCGGTTACTTTGATACTCAATCGTAAGTCCGTTTTTATTTCGTTTTTAATGATTTCTATGTTTTTGAGATCGTTGCAACTAGGTCTAGCTAGCCCAGGGACTATTTTACAAAATTTTTAAAGATTTTAAATTTTTCCATTAATGAATAAGCTTGTATTTGAAGTTTCTTGATAGAGGTTGTGAGTTATACAAGTTTTATAAAGTGATTTTTAGTGAAAATGCAAATTAGGGATTAAATTGTGAGATGTTGAAACTTTGTGGTTAAAATGTGAAATAAATGGAAAATATGAGCTGCTAGGACTAATGTGTAAATCGGCTACCATGGGTTAACATTGAATTTCATTAATTTGTGTTTTTATGAAATAAAGACTAAATCGTAAATGTGGTAAAACATTAGGGGCAAATGTGTAAATATGCTTAAATGTGCGTTTTGGATTGAATTGAATAGAGAGATAATTAAATAAGTTAATTTTGAATATATTTAGATGAAGAAAAGCGAAATTCGGATCTAGATCGGGGGAAAACTAAAGTTATCGACTAATAGACTTATTTCATCGTTTTCACATCCGAGGTAAGTTCGTATGTGATAAATTTCATTATAAGTGTATTTTAAATGCTTTGATATTGTATAATTTGTGAATATGAGACTTCGGATAAGTCTGACATTGACTCAATAGTAATTCGGCATTCAAAATCCCGGTTGAACCTTTGGAATAATTTAGGATCCTAGTGACATGTCATTAGGGGATACATTGAGTTGGCTTTGGTCCATGATATTAGCACTTCGGGTGCGATTAGGGGATACATTGAGTTGGCTTCGAGCTATGATATTAGCACTTCAGGTACGAGTTATACCAATTTGGCTTCGGTCCATGAATATTGGCTAATTTGGCTTCGGGCCATGATATCAGTACTTTGGATATAAGTTACCTTGATTTGGCTTCGGGCCATGGTATAAGTACTTAGTGTGCGAGACTCCTGAGTATCCAAATGCTATTTCGAATGGTTCAATGGGTAAATGAATGATGAGTTTGGGAATGAAATTGGTACGAGATGGTACAAATATGTGTATAAATCATATTAGCTTTGAATCGAGAAAATGGTGAAGAAAATATGTTGTTTTGTGAATGAGTAATTGAAAGGTTTGGAAATTGATATAATACATGTATTTATAAATGATGTGTTTGTGGTTATATTGAGTTTATTTCATATGAGCTTACTAAGCTATTGTTTATTTTTCTATGTTTTATAGTGATTACAAAACTAGCTCGGATTCGGGGATCGTCGGAGTTTGCTTCACACTATCCACCTATCTTTTGGTACCTATGAACTTTGGTATCTTAAGTATATGGCATGTGTAGGGACTTTATGTCATATTGGTTATGTTTTGGTAATGATTTTGGCCAATTGAATTGGTTTGTATATTAACCTTGAGTAATGGCTTATTTGGGGTTATTTTGGTATGGTTGAAGCATGTACATATATATGTTTATGTCTTGTGTAATGAGTTGGTTGATGGTTGTGGATGAATTTTTGGACATTGTTTTGTTTGTGAAACTAGGCTAAAAGATGCATATTTGGGAATGTATAGTTAATTGAATTGTATATGTGAATTAGGTATAAAATTAGATGGCATAATGTGGTAGATAGTGATTTGTATTGATGGGTAATGAAATGGTATGGAATATGCTTGATATGAGATTGATTTAATGCCTATATGCCTTGCGTTGGTGCCTTTGAATTGTGGTGTAGGTATATGTTTTTAGGGTGGCAAATTGGCTTGGTAAATAGCCTATTTTTGTCCACATGGGCAGAGACACGGACGTGTGTCTCAACTGTGTGTGACACATGGTTATATGGCACGGTCTTGTATCCCCTGGTGTGGTTTTAGAAACCAAATCAGTACGTTCCACACGGCCTCACACACAAGCGTGTGACTTGGCCATGTGGCATAAGTCAGTATACCCTACAGTTTTGGCATGGCCCAGTACACGACTTGGCACACGGGTGTGTATGTTGGCCGTGTGACCCAAGTCAGAGAGTTACATGGGGTCAGACATGAGCTGAGACATGGCCATATGCTCTCATTTCGAATGCCCACACGGCCTCTGGCACAGGTGTGTCTGTTGACACACGGCCTAGCTACACGGGCATGTGTCCCTTATTTTTGAGAAAAATTCTTAAGTGTTCAAAATGTTTCAAATTTATCGGTTTAGTCCCAAACCATTCCTAATGTATGTTTAGGGCCTTGTAGGCTCGTATTAGGAACAAAATGATTGACATTGAGTGATGAATGCTTAAATTGTGAAAATGCATGCTAAGTGGATGTTTAATTGTTTTATAAGTCTGTTAATGCTCTGTAACCCTATTCCGGCGTTGAATACAAGTGAGGGGTGTTACAATGGAACCTGGATCAAAATGTACCAGTGATAACATCTAGTGCCGAGGCATCTTCTCTTGTACATATTACATATGTTCTTACCAAAGCCCGAGCCTCGGATTTAGGTGTTGAATCTTTTGCAGCACTACGACTACCACTGATATTTCTGAAATACCGTGGTGGTCTACCCCTCGAGACAAGATTACTTGACTTCGGGGTCTGTTCAATGTCTTTCTCAACCCTTTTTAGGCAATCTTGAAGAAAATGGTCGAGAGAACCACACTTAAAGCATGCCCCACTTCTCATCTGGCACTCTCCGAAATGCAATTTATTACAAACATTGCATCGTGGTTTGGGGTTTCCAACATTGGTTGTTAAGGAAGACGAAGACCTCGGGTTGGTGTGTTTAGAACTTTGTTCCTTTCTCGAATACTCCTTGATGTAGCAAAACGCTTATGTAATTCTTTGATTTCTTTGAAGTATATGATTGCGTCTTATTCACAAATCTTTTACTCGTAACCCGAGCTTCCCTTTCCGCTTGCCTCTTTTCTTTGCTTAATTCATTGGCCCTTGTGTGCTCGTTCAGCCAACACACGAATTCTCTTAATTCTATAATTTTAATTAATAGCTTGATATATTCATTTAGGCCTTCTTCAAATCATTTGCACATTTTGGCTTCAGTTTGAACCTATTCACTAGCATACTTGCTTAATCTAACAAATTTCGTTTACACTCGGACACTGTCATATTTTTTTGTTTGAGCTCTAGAAATTCCTTCTTTTTCTAGTCCAAGAATCTCTGATTAATATACTTCTTTTTAAACTCTGTTTGGAAAAATTCCCATGTAATATTTTCCCTTGGTACTACAGAAGATATAATTTTCCACCAACGGTAGGCTGTATCTTTCAATAAAGATACGCACATTTCAGACATTCGGCTGGTATACATGACAACTCATCTAGAACCCGAATAGTATTTTTCAGCCAGAACAAGGCTCTCTCTGGATCGTCATCAGCCATAAGCCTAAATTCTTTAGCTCCATGTTTTCTGATTTTATCTACTGGAGCCTTACCATTTCTAACAGGTATAGCATCCTGTGGCATTTCATTATGTTGTGAAGCAGGTAGGGGAGGTCGTTGAACCGTAGGGTTTGTTCTCATATATTCACTAAACCATTCATCCATCAATTTAAAGAGGGCTACTTTTGTCGCCTCACTTCGAACCTTAGATACGGGCCTTTTACTACCACTAAATGCAGCTTGTTGAATGGAAGCTTGAGCAGCGCTCTCAACTTCCTCAGTCTCAGCTCTAGCATGGTTGGAAGACATTACTATATTAAAATACATTTAAAAGTGGTCAGAAGATATCACACTATCATAATTTATATAATGGTATGTATAGTTAAACTTGTACTTGCTACGTTAGTCCGAGAATCGGCTAAGCCGTAGCTCTGATACCACTAAATGTAACACTCTTAACCCGTATCTATCGTCAGAACAAGGTTTCGAAGTACTACTGGAACATTCAGAATATTTTACAAATAATTTACGTATATTACTATTTATTTACCGAGACCATTCAAAACGTCCCTTAATTTGACCCTTGAGGTCCAATACAAGCATTAGAATCAAGTCAGAACTTAATCAGAAACTCATAAATTTTTCACAACATTTTAAAAATTTTCCAAGGTTGCAGGGCTCACACGCCCGTGTGGTCTAGGGACACGCCAGTGTGGTTGGGCCGTGTGACGACACACGCCCGTGTCCCTAACCCGTGTAACTCTCTAACTTTTAAGGCATGAAAAAATTGAAGTCACACGGCCAAGTCACACGCCCGTGTGCTAGGTCGTGTGGTGAATTTTATTTTTGAAATTTAGGTGCAGTTTCACACAGCAGTGTAACACACCCGTGTCCAATGCCGTGTCAACCATACGGCTAAGACACACGCCCGTGTCTCCCCGTGTGCTCAATTCTGAGCATTCTGTTTCTCATTTTCAAGTTACAGGGGACACACGACTAAACCACATGCCCATGGGACAAGCCGTGTGTCACATACGGCCAAGACACACGCCTGTGTGTCTATCCGTATGGACAAAATAAAGCTATTTCCTAGCCTCATTTGTCACCCAAAACTTACCATTTTCTTGCATCAAAACTCAGAAGTATATATCCACCAATCCAACATTATATTCACATAAAATTTGCCATCAATCATGTGGTATTCTCTCATGCATCAAAGGATATAAACTTAATCTTAACATAAACTTATATGCTAACATAACTCCAACAAACTAACACATAATAAGCACTTATGTGATTACCAAAGTATTACTTCAAAAATAGCCAAACTTAGACTATCACTAGCCACTCCAATGGCTAGATTACAAACCAACAATTACAAGCTATCATTGGCCAAATAAGCTTATAAATGCCATTATACCATAATGAGATTTCTATTTGTACCAAAATAAGATAGTGGATAGTGTGATGATTGCTCCGACTGACTTCCAACCTTTACGACCTTTGAGCACTATAAAATAGGGAAAATTAAATGAAGTAAGCATTTTATGCTTAGTAAGTTCATATAACAAAAAATAAACTTACCATTCATATTTATCAATACAAGCATACATGGTTATACTTTCCATAAATTTTGGATAAGTTTACCTAAACACAAACACTTAGTCAAACAAGTTAATCACATAACCTCATATGAGAATCAAGTAAACATAGATGAGCTTACCACATTACAGACTTCCATTAATTTCACCTTTCCATACTTCAAGAGTCTTTTCCATCGAACTATTGAAATTTCGATAGATGTTCGGGTAATATACACATGTGCAAAAGTACCCATTAGGGTTCATAATAAAAAGGCACACTCTTGAGCCGTACATTTTGCAGCAGGATTACTAGTCCAAGCTAAATCCTATCCGTAGCATATGCTCTAGAGAGCTTAATTTGAATTACCCGTCTGGGTTAAATCCAACTTATAACCTAAGCTCAAGAGGGCTTACATTAGAATTACCCGTTCGGGCTAAATTCTATGTACAACATATGCAATATTATTCTTAATCCATCGAAATTCAATATTTAACCGGAATATGATAATTTGTCCATATTTCACAACTTAGGACTATTTCGTTATGTATATATCATCTCACACATATCGACAGAATCATACAATTCAATTCAAGCATATTAACATACATATTTAAGTTACACGAACTTACCTTGAAAATGGTTCATATATGAATTTCAACTAATCTGAAACCTTTTGCTTTCCTCAATCTAGTTCCGTGGTTGGTCTTTCCGGATCTATATGGGTAAATTTAACTATTAATCTATCACATTTCATATACATCCGCATCCTATTACAACCTAAAAAAATTACCATTTTGCCCCTATCTTTTTAAAAAATTATGATTTTGTCCTTAGGCCCGGAAAATGAAATTCATGAAATTTAACCCTCTTTCCAAGCCTAGCCAAAATTTATATATTACATTTACAGCACATAAATTTCACAAATTTCATAATTTTCCATGGGTGTTATCACTTTTTCATTTTAGTCCCTAAATCAAGTTTTCATCAAAATTTGCTTTGTAAAAGTTGTTTATCTATGAATAACTTTTCATTTTTTACCATAAATTTCTAATTTTCAGCATATTCATCCATGACCTAAATTTCATACATTGATAATTTTCAAATAAATCCCCTAAATAGAAAGATTAAACTACCCCTAGTCCATAAATATAGAAATTACTAAAAATGGGACTTGATTTCATACCTTTTTAAGCTTGAAAAGTTATCTTCTTCTCTCCTAGGGTTTCCATAGAAAAATTGGGGAAGATGATATGAAAATAGATTATTTTTTCTTTTTAATTAATTATCATCCATTAATTTTATTGATTTCCAATTTAGTCCCTACCCTTTTCTAATTTTTCCATGGATGAGTCATTAAAATATCGACTAACTACTCTTCAATGGTCTAATTGCCATATAAGGACCTTAATTTTTGAATTCCATAGCTATTTGATACCTATAGCTACTAGAACCCAACTTTTGCATTTTATGCAATTTAGTTCTTTCCCTAATTAAACACACAATCGGTAAAATTTTTGCGCCAAAATTTTAATGTGACCTTCCTATCATGATACCAACCATAAAATAAAATAAAATAAATTTTTATTTTTAGCTCGGATTTGTAATCAATGGATATTTTATTAAATTAATTTGTTCTAAAAATACAAATATCCTAAATGAATATACTACACTTAAAGCACTAGATCCAACAAATAAGTGAGTGAAGCTCTAATTTTACCAACTCACATTGCACTAACATTTCAAACCTCTATATTACTAAAAGGTCGGCTTTTATCCTTTGGTGTGTATGGATTCAAAGGAACAAAATAATCTTCAACAACATTAAAACAAACCATTTGGCACTTAGCTCATGGCAAGAGACAAGATTACTACTTGTGAGTTGGCATTTAAAAGAATAGAGCAAGAAAACCATCATTCTCTTTACTAATCTCAACTATCTTGTTGTTACTTCTAATATCTCTTTTGATGAAAGAAGTTCATCTTTACAAGTGTTCTTGAGTTAGGTTAGAAAAGGAAACTGAATAATGTATGTTACTCTATCCCCTAAAGATGATATCATCCAAAGATGAGCTCATTCATTAGAAGATTCTACAAAGATAAGGGAAACTATGTTTTGTATTTATGCCCTAAGTGTTTTAATGTTATCATATTTAATAAATTATTGAAAAATTCAAATTGATTATTCATGAAAATATATACATGCCATTTATTATCCCTTTATTGTTTTGTCCTTAATGCTTACATGTATACGCAAATATGATCCATCGATTACCTAGGTTAAACTAATAAGAAGTTGCAACACAGAATGTCTTGTATGAAAATGACAACTTTTATTAGTTCATAATTTAATAGTAAAGCCCATAGACCATGGAGTAATGGAAAACAAATGAATCATGTTAGGACTATTATATTCTCCAAAGTCCAAAACTTAGAGATAATTTGTTTTAGCTTTTGAAATTTAATTAGTGTACTTCTATTTGGATTCTTATTATTTGTCATTTCAACGCATTTATAATTTATAAGAAAGACAAGAAGGGTTAGAAGGGGAAATAAATCCAAAGAAATGCAAAAAGAAAAGAGTCTCTATTAATTAAAAACTGAAAGGCTGGGTAAGCAAAATTTAAGCCCATTTGGCCAAAACAGACATGCAAGCAGTCCCGAGGAGAAGGGAAAGATTAACTCCAATTTGAAGCCTAACATTGGATTGCAACCTTGGGTTCATGAAATCCGCAGCAAGCAGGTCAACAAGAGCCATGTATATCAATATCCCAGCTGAAGCTGAATTGAAAACTCCGTCCACTATAAGCCCTGTTGGGGAGTTGTCTCTGTAGAAACTTGAAATTCCTATACCTATTGCAATCCCCAGAGGGGTTGTCAAGGAGAAAAAGGTTCCCATGATTGCCACCGACACTGACTTGAATTGTGCCTTCATTTCCATTTCCATCACCACCAAATAAATAAAAACTTTTTAGTTATCAATTATATACACACACGACAAATGAAACATCCATTCTAGTCTTGGAAGTTAGAATTAATACCTGAGATATGCAACCACCAAGACCCATTCCTTCAAAAAACTGATGGAAAGACAAGGCTGCTACCAGTGGCCTTATTGTGTCAGGACTTTGAGAAACACCTAAAGATATCCCAATCACCACGGAATGAACCACAATTCCCACCTCCAACACCTGAAATTTAGTATACATATAACCAATTCTATCCCAAACCACTTGTAAATGAAGAAATGGGTATGATGATATTAAACGGTTTAATTAAGTTTACTTGGGATATGATACGTTGACGGATAAGCTCTGGTAAAACCAACTCCTGAGATGGGGAAGCAGAGCCATGAGCATGACCGTGTGTGGCATGTGTATGAACATGTACATGACCTGCATGTTCTTCATCTGCAGCATTAACATGCTTATGCTTACTTTGATGTTGTCTCTCATAATACCCTGTCGCAAATGCATCGATCATTAATGTCCCTATCGCTGACATCATGGCAATGAAACCAGAGAAAGGGAATTTCCCCCATGGACTACTTTCTTTAAGGCATGGTGAAGTTAGGCTTTCAAAAGCATCCGGGAGGATGTGAACGAACCCCGTTGCAAGGATAACACCGGCAGCAAAAGCCTTGATCATGAAGAATATGTCATTTTCGGGCCTTAACGCAGGAATTCGTGTCCCCAACAATGGGAGGCTAACTCCAATAGCCCCGGCAACAAGAATGGCAGCAATGGCACCTAGTTTATATCTGAGTGCTTCGGCTTTATTTTGTTGGATGTCCTCCTTATCACAAGTACAATCGCAAGAGACTGTTGCAGGGTAAAGGAGGATGAGAAGAAGAGAAAAAATCTGCAAGATTTTTAATGAAAAAAGCTGAAAATGAGCCATGATGAGAATGGCGCCTAGGCCAGGCGGAGCTTATATGAGAGAGAGAGAGAGAGAGAGAGGGACAAGAGCAAGAGAAAGCTGAGATGATTTTTATATGGAAAGACGGGGAATTTGCTAAGCACAAAACCTGATGGCTATTACAAGAGAATCTAAAGCTGCAAGGCAAAACCACTCAATAATTTATACATGGTAGCGTCAACATGATGGGCTAGATGCTGATGCCCTGAGGTAACCCACAAAAATCAAATTGTTATATATCTAAAGAGAGAAAGAGAGGGGGAGGGGAGAGATATCCACTAACACAGGCTAAAGTTAAAATATTTTTATATATGATTATTATTTTAACGATTTAATTATTATATTTTATAATTTATTCATATAGATTATATATATTAAAATTAATATAAATTTAAATTTTTAAATATTTATTTTATGTAAAAAATATGAAATTACACAATCTTTCACAATATAAAAATATGTAAATACACATGTAATACTAATTTAATATATATATATATATATATGTCTATACTTCTCTAGTTTGATGATTACAAGGATGAATTTGAGACCTGAAGTACGGAGGTGTAGGGACACATAGAAAATAATAAAAAAAGTTTTGTCCAAACCATTCATTGATATTGACTTGAAAATTAGCGCTTCTTGTTCTGCTCTTCTTACTTCTTGTTCCGCTCTTCTTAGGTTTGATTTTGTTAGATGTCTATTAGGATGAATATGAAATGGAATTTTAGTGAGAACCACAAGTTGAATTTCTGTCTAATTATTTACTTTTTTTTAATTTTTAAATATAAGTCATAAAACACAATAGTAATCGCACATAAAAATATTAGAACACAATCTCTTAATGATTTCGGGGTCCAAATTTTATTGTTTAGTGTTTTTTTTTATGTATAATTAAGTATGTGTATGCTACATTATCATGTATATGCTTTTTGAAGTTAATTGATACATTCATATTAATACAACACGAAAATTATCCACTTAAATTAAAATAAAATTAGAGAGAATTTGAATTCCAAATACTAAATTTTAAATGCTTCAATCTTACAGGATATTAACATTAAGTAGGAATATGTATTATATCTTTCGTATATATAAATTGTAAAGTGATTGCAGCTATTTGATAATTTTATTTATTAAAATAGATTTATTATTATTATTATTAAAGCATGCAGGTGAGTCATACTTAAATTATGACATAAGGATTACTCCACACTAATTCAATCGCCATTTGACAGAATTTTTATTATGTAAATTATGTTTTTTTCATGAATTTAGGTTGGAGTTAGTTTTCTTTTATGGAAAAGAAAATAGTTTCTTTATAAAATGATTTTTTTAAAATATCATATTAAATTAACAATTGTTATGTGTCATGATAATATATATTATATTTTAAGACGTAACGTAATTTTGAATCTTAAAATTATATTATTAAGAGTAACATAAAAAAATTATAAAACAGATATAAAAATACTAACACAATAATATTTTTATTTATTCGATAAAATATTTATTTTAATTAATTTACCAACTAAAATACATATAACTTGTCACACTAAAATTAAGTAGATGGTTAATTAAATTAGATGTAAGAGAGAAGATTTAGGAATTGCTGAGAAAAAAGTATTTATGAAGAAATAAAAAATAGTAAAGAATTGTAAAGATGGACAGAGTGTAGAGCAAGACGATGGAATCGAGTAGAGGGAAGATGTAGACATGATGTTGTCATCCTTTAAACCAAACGACCAAAGTAAGTAGGCATTTTGAGACGGTCAGCCTTGGAATGTCGACATAACTCACCAAAATCTTTTAATATTGTATTTACGTCTTTATCTCCTTTTATTCCTTTATATAATAATGCACCTCTAGTCTTTCTTTTTATATGTAAAATTAAAATTTATTTATGAGATATTAAATTTTTATATTTTTAAAACTTGTCTCATAAAAAGAGTAATTTCATTTTCATTTCTTATACCTATAGCAATATTTTAAAATATAAAATAAATAGTAGTAATAATCTAATTCACAGACTTTTAAACATTTACAACAGTTGGTAAGTTGATAGATTCTCAGCGAAACTGAGACCTAATTGAATATTGATGTTGAGGTAGGAAAAAGGGTTGGGCTTAAAACGAGAAAAAACCCTAACGGAGGAACCAAATTTACTAACTAGAAAAAAAGATTTTATATTTTGACCACTGTCTATATTAATGGGTCGATATCGTTGAAAATTTGTGGATATAAATGTAATTCTCAAAGAGGTGTTGACAGATAAAAGATCCTGGGTATAGCTATAACACACAAAAATTTGTTGATATGGAAGGAAACAGACAAATTCGAAAGAAATATGATGTTCAAAAATTAAAATTAAAATTTCTTTTTGTTTTTATAGATTAGGATGATTCAGAGCCACCCTAGTGATCACGAGTCACGACACCCCAAAAGGTGCATTTTTAATTATTTTTGCGAGCCTGCATCCTACAAAAGCGCCTAAAAGTGTCTATGCGCATTTGTGAGACACAATGGTAACAGGTGAAGTTAAGAATGGTGAGAGGGAGGTACAGTAAATATGCTTACATCTTCACCAATTTTTATATATATTGTTGAGTAATATTTCTCGTGTATTATTGATAAGAATATTGAGGTATTTATACATGTGGTTACAAGTATTATTACAGCTCACAATTGGATCACACTACCTTGTCTTGATTTTATTACCTCCAGTACTGACATTTTCTGTCTTTAGTACTGACATTCTCTGTGAACTCTAGGCCTATTGAGCACATGTCTACGGAGCACGCCGTCCTTTTTGTTCTTGAGACTAATATCCAGAGCGGGCTTTGTACCTGTTGGACAAGTGTTAGGGTGGCTTACGGGGCATGTGGTTCTTTCTGCACACTCCTTGCGTGCGTGTGAGCTAAGGCCATGGCCTTCTCTGGGTTCCTGCGAGCTTGATTTGCAACCTATTTTTATAAAGCAATTAGACCACAATTTCAAAATCAACCTAAAAAAACCCATCCATAGCATGTTCACATTATTTCTTTCTTTTTTACTAGTTGTGTTGTCCCTTTTGCTCTCTTAACTCTCTCAATCGCTTTTGATCTCAAATTCCTAATCCCTGTTAATTTCCATCATCATTTGAACTATAAATCTCCATTGAAACCAAGAAAACACCCAAAAATTTCATCATCTTCTCCAAAATGTGATCTTTCCAGATTTGCATCAAAACTCTTTTTTCTTCCATCGAAGGTAACCATTTGACTTTCTATGAGTTTTAAATGATATCTAGTCCTTTAAACTGAATTTGCAGCCATTAAAGCACACATTTTAAATAAAAACCAAAAATCAAGTCTTTAATGATAAATTTCGGGTTTATGGATAAAAATATGGTTTCAAAGTATTTTTTTTAACTTGTTTTAACATGATTAGAAAGTTTCTAAACTTCCTTTGAAGTTTCGTTAAAGATTTCTTGAGTTTTAATGAATTTTCAGAAAATAATCGTAAAGCATGTCACAAAAGTCAATACTATGAATTGAGTATTTTATTGTAGTTTAAAGGTTAAGAATTAGTCGTAGGTTAATTATAAGATGAACGGAATTAGTTTTAGGCAAAAAGACTAAGTATAGACTGAGATATTCAGATTTAAAGTTTGTCATGTTAAAAGTTTCGGTTACATGATAACTTAGTTTAGGCTTATGTTTGGTATTCTTGTAATGAGTCCATGATTGATTTTTGGATGTATTGATGTGTGAATTTGTTATGTTGAAGTTTTGGATTCAGTAGAACCTTTTACGAGCAGAGATAAAGGCAAGGAAAAATTAGTTTGAGCTTTCGGCTTTTCGAATAAAGTGTAATTGGATAGTGTTTGGAATAATTACTTGTGGACATGATTCAATGCATTATTTTGGAATTTAGTAGTAGTCTAAACCCCTACTCTAAATTCTGAGTGTAAGCTTTCTCATACCTATATTATCTTATGAATAAAATGCTTATGTGTTTGTGAATATGTGAATTGAGATTAGATGTTATAACATGTGATATATGGTTATGATAACTGTTGTGAAAGTGGAAATATGTACATGTGTTGACTTCAGATATTTGGTCTTGTGATCTTGAAACTATTGGATATAGTTAGCATGTCATAGGATTGTGAGTACTCACTCATATGTACAGTGATTTTGGGCGTTGAGGCATTGGGACATGTTGGAGGGATAAGGGAATGTGAGATAAGCTCCATCCAACGAGACTTGTGAAGGGAAATAGGGAGATGTTAGCTTTATGCTTCACTTTTGGGACATGTTTGACTCTATAATTTTATGCTTGGTGTGTTGGAGATCTACGTATCCGATGAGTGATGATAAAGCTCACTTTTATGTTTCATATCTCAAGTGCCAAACTATCTTAAAATATATATGTGTGTAATGTGATATATGTCTAAATGAATATGTGGTTGCTATGCAAATTATCTTAACTTATGAATATGTGTGTATTGTGATTATATGACATGTGACCATTATGCAATTTATCTATAAAGATGATTTAGAGTATTGTGGTATATGCTTGAATGTTATGTGATTTTACGAGTACTATGACATATGCTTAAATGTTATGAGATTATATGAGTATGGTGATATATGCTTGTATGTTAGGTGACTATATGTGAAATATGCTATATACTTAAAAGTGAATATGTGTCCCATGTAAAAGAACTAATAATAATGCACAAGTATATTATGACACTAAAGTTGGAACTGTTAAGGTTATGCTATATGGTTGTTTCGTTAATGCTTGATGAAATATTTGCATGGTAGTTGTTCTAGGCATTTACTGAGCTTGTTAAGCTCACACCACTCCCTTTTTAAACCACTGCAGATTAGTTGTATCCTGGTGTGAGCAGTGTGGTTCCGAGGGTGATCCAAGCAAGTCAAATTGTTATCTCATATGTGTTCTACATTTATTTACGTTTTGGGGAATAAGGAAATGTGGTAGACTTGTATCTAGCCATGTTAACTTCTAGACAATTTGTTGGTTTTTGGATCGGTTTATAAAGATTACATATTATTGTTATGCTTGAGTTTATGAACATGATGAGAGATTGATGTTACTCGCTTGAACACGATTTTGCGATATTAAACTGTTAATTAGGCCGTTGAACGATTATTTATTGAAGTAATTTATGTATGATGTTTAGGAATTAAATTGGAATAGATTAATTGCTTATATATGCTATATTTTTGAAGTTTAGAGTAGAGGTATCGATAATTAGGTTTTAAAATTAATACATATGTGTTTTGAAATGTGTAGAAAGTCAGAATAGAGATTTGGTATGATACCTTAGCCCGATTATTAATACTCGTGGTGTAATTATCGGTACCTTGCGAAAGGTACCGATATTTTTTTATGTTTTGAAATTTGGGGAGAAGCAGAATGCTAGTTTGGTATCGATTTTCCAGGTGGTATCAATACCACTTAAAGGAAATATCGATACCTACGTAACATTTTTGAAAAACTTTGCTAAGTGGTCCTAATGCTTGAAATATGTACATTTTATGTTTTTTTTTCATATGTTAGTATAATTAAGTACTAAACTAAGCTTGTATGACTTGAAATTCTCATAAACGATAGAATAATTAAAATAAAACGAAACTGCATGTATTTCAACTCTAATAAATACAATGAAATTGATGTGAGACGGTGGTGTTGCATCTTGGTATTCGGCCTTACGTCTAGGCCAAGTATTGGGTGTTACACTTTTCTTCAAGGTAAACCTTAGTAATCCTATGTTCTAGGTTTTAAAATTTTCCCGTCCTTTTTTCTTTCTGGCCAAAAATATGTCGAGTATGAAAGAAGCTCTTGGCCAAATAGTTTCGTGTTGTCCATCGCGGAAATATGCTTTAAGTACTCTCATTCAGGCCAATTTTGTCTCTTGTTCTACGAAGCTCAACGAAATGCTTTGAGCTCTTCGCGCACTGAGAATCCAAATTCCCAACTTTACCTATGAATTCTCCATCCTTAAGGATCCGTGCCAACTCAGGGACAACAAAGATAGTAGTTTCCTACTCCTCTTCCATGCCTTGGAGGCTGGATTTCATTTGCCTTTGAACCCCTTATTCTGCCATCTTCTTGATGATTACCAGATCGCCCTTGATGATTACAAGATCTTGCAGTCTTTCAGAACCTATATTAGCTAAAGGTTCAAAATCGAGGGAATACAGTGGGGTTTCATTATTTCTCTCCCTGTGGGAAAGGCCCAGGTATAATTGCAAACCGATGCTCAAACCTTCGATTGAATCAGAATAAGTACATCAATGTGAAATGTAGGTTCACCAATGGGTTTGGATTTCCCATAGAGTGGTCTGCCCCTAGTGCAGATATGTGTTATTTCCAACAGACTATTAGGATGGTTAGAGGGAAAGCCTAGATGGGAAGGCTTTATGTTGATAATTCCTTAATTATTGAGGATGTTATAACTGAAAGGAATTTCTTCCTATACTTTTTGGAAGGTCGTAGCCCTAATGGGTATAGGCAGGGTGACAATAGAGAAATTGCTGAGGCGTTAGGTGCAGTTTCTGAAGGGCGATCATGGCTGCATGTCCTCTACGGTGATAATGATCATCTAGGCCAAATTTTAACAGGGTTGAGAGAGGAACTTATAAATTTTTACTACACTTATTGTAGGATAAACACTCATTCTTGGAAAATAAAAGGTTTGTCGCACACAGGAAGCAATCCTTCATTAATCTACTACTTGCTCCTACTAATGTTAGGGTTGTTGATGATGCAGGGACAATTTACATTTTGGGAGTGATTCTGAGGATACAACTATATCTTGCTAGAAGTTAACAAGACTATGGAAGCTACCGAGGTGATGGATCTGCGAGTTGCTTTGATGGCCCAACGCAAGAGGCCTAGAATTGGTACAAGTGTTGTTAACTTGGAAATTAGCAATGAGGAGGATACTGATAGTGGCAGGTTGGAGCTTTGTTGTAAAAAGAGGGTAGACCACGTTGGGACCTTCGTTATAATGATCACTACTTCGCTTTCTGCGAACTTACAAACTGCAGCTTGCGAAAGTTCTCTTGTTCCTACTCATAGTAATTCTCCTCCTCCTAGTATCCCTCCTTTTCCTATGCCTCCTCCTAGGGAGCTACCCATTGGGAAAAGTGGTGAATCGGCTCCGAGCCACAAGAATTTAAATTACGATGAGTTGCAAGATATCGTGGGGAAATGGAAAGCTTCAGTATCTGGGACTGCGCAGAGGAAGTTGTGCATTGGTGAGTTGTATTGGAGCTTGCATGAATATAAACTATTAAGGCTTAACTCCTCCTTACAAGCCTTCCTAGTTGAGGCCTCCATGATCAATTTAGGTCTTAATGAGAAAATTAGCAGGACAGAAGCCACCCGAAGGAAGCTTGAAGTAAACCTTAAGGTCTCTGAGGAGCGATGGCTAGGAATAAGGTCCGAAAATAATTTGCTCTACAAGCAAACTGAGGAACTCACTAGAAGTTTTGGGGTTGAATAGGTGAAAAATTATGAACTATTCAGTGAGGTTGCAGCTTTGCGTGCTAAGTTGAAAAAGGTCACCAAATAGCACAAAATAGTTTTCAGCCAAATTAGTGCAAATCACGAGGATGTAATGGCAGTGTTGAAACGTAATAAAAAAGAAGCTTTTGAGGGCTTTAAGAAAAACACTTTAAAGATGTTGAATGATATCACTGTTCAGCTCAAGTCTAACATCCTTCTGCACACTCAAGTTGTTGTTGGGCCTTTTGATGTTCGCAGGGTAGACTTTGATTCTCTCTCTAAGGTAGAAATGGATCAGCTTAACTTTGATGTCTGCTACCCCTCGGGAGTTACTTGGGAGGAGTTCCTATCTAAATGGAAAAACTCAGAGGATTTTTACCTTGAGGGTAGCCTTGATCCAACCATTGTCCCTATTGGTGATGATACTGCTGATACTCCCACTGCTAACAATATTGATGTTGCTGAAGGAAATGAGGGAGGTGACATAGGAGGGGAGGAGTGTGAAGGGAGGGAGAATGAGGTCCTTGACGACCAAACTAAGACTTAGGTGTCTATTGTTTTGTAACTTTGTATTTTTACTTTTTAATGAATGAAGGATATGAAACTTTTAAGCTTTAATGCTATGATAACTTGTTTTTCCCTAATCTTGAGTGAGTTTTAACTTAAGAAAAATTTAAACAAGTTTCGTAGGTTGCAGTGTCTAAACCTGTGAGTTCTAATATAATAGATGGGAGTTTTTGCTCTCGTTAAGTGTGTTATAGGCTACAACTCTTTGCTTGCAAACCTTATATGGCAGTTGGGAGCTGATAAGCCATAAAAGTAACATATCTTTAATCCCATTCTTGATGCGTTTTTGGATGATTTATTATGTAAACTAGTGAATTTAATGCTCCTAATCCTTTAAATTCATGTTTCTATATATGAGCATAGGGGAGCGAAGGAGCAAAAAAAAAGCCAAAATCAAGCAACAAGAGCTTTTTTTAGTATCTACATGACCTGAGCATTTTCACACGGGCTGGCCACACGCCCGTGTGAGCCACACTGGCTAGCCACACGCTTATGTACCAGCACGTGTCAGTTTCGCACCCTGTTTCCCAAACACGCAGAAAAACCCAATTTTTAGGCTTTTTAAGTATTCTAAAGTCTATAAATAACAATTAGAAGAATTCCTAAGAGAGGATGCAGAGAAGATTGAAGAACTTATTCGAAGAACACCATTGGAGTCAACTCAGAAGCGGATCTCCTACAAGATTGAAAATCTCCTTTTAACTTCTTCTAAAGTTTATTTGAATTTCTTTATGTCTTGTAGTTTTTCTGACTTCGAGATGTTTTCTTTTCAGATTATGAACTAAATTCTCTAGATACATAGGGAAGATGAAACCTATGATGAATCTTTTTATTTATTTACATGATAAATACTTGATTTTTGTTCTCAATTATATATGCTTATTTCGTGTTTTAATATTTTCAGGATATAAATCGTTTAATTCAGATTCAGAATAATTGGTGAAGTCTAGGTGGATTTTTCCCTAGGTATTGTCTTTCTCTTTGGTTATCTTCAAATATTTTCCTAATTCATTCTCTGTCGCGTTCTTAGTTAATTTAAATTAGTAAATTTAGATTAAAACAATAATCCCAATTTATCGGCTAAATAATAGAAAAATAGTAATTACTAGTACGTTTAGTCCTTAAGGATATGATATTCCCTACACACCATAGCTATACTATTGTTCGATAGGTGCGCTTGCCTTTGTCATAATTATAGTTAGTTTAGTGAAAATCAGGAGCTTTGCTCTCGCTAACTACATTGGAAGCTGTGGCTTTTCACCTGCAAGCTTTAATATAATAGTTTGGAGCTTTCCTCTCGTTAATTGTGTTGGAAGTTGCAACTCTTCGATTGCGAGCCTTAATATGACAAGTAGGAGCTTTGCTCTTGCTAACTATGTTGGAGGCTGCGGCTCTTCGCTAATGAGCCTTAATATAATAGATGGGAGCTTTGTTCTCAATAACTGCATTAGAGGCTGCGATTCTTTACCTACAAGCCTTAATATGACAGCTGGGAGCTTTGCTTTCGCTAACTACATTGGAAGCTGTAGCTCGTTGCCTACGAGCCTTAATATGACAATTGAGAGCTTTACTCTTGCTAACTGTGTCAGAGGTTGTGGCTCTTCTTTTGCTAGCCTTAATATGACAGCTAGGAGCTTTGTTCTCGCTGACTGTGTTGGAGGCTATGGCTCTTCTCCTGTGAGCCTTAATATGATATGAATTTTGTTTGGGAATATTTTTTCATTCATAGGATAAAGAGTTATACATAGTATATTTTGAGATGTAGGGCATTCCAAGTTCGCAGTACAACTGTGCCCCTCATTCTCCCTAGTTTATATGCTCCATAACCTATTTTTTCCATCACTTTGTATGGTTCTTCCCAATTCAGAGCCATTTTTCCTTGTTGAGAAGTGGGTAGAGTAGCCTCGATATTTCTTAAGACAAAATCGTCTGTTTGTTTCTGACTTTGGAATTATAATAGCGAGCTACCTGTTGGGCGCGCCTTGTGTTTCTGACGTCAGTTGTTTCTCTAAGTTCGTTAATTAGATCGAGGTTGAACTTGAGAGCCTCTTGATTAGCATAATTAATGAATTATTGTGTTCTGTGCGACCTCAAACCAATTTCTGCAGGGATTACAGCTTTCGCATCGTAGATAGGAGAGAAAGTTGTTTCTTCCGTCGCGGTGTGGGGTGTAGTTCGCAGGGCCCATGAAATTCCTGATAGTTCTTCCAACCAAGTGCCCTTAGCTTCGTCAACCTTTTTCTTGAGGGCCATTAGCATTTTCTTATTCATTTCTTCTATCTACCCAATGGTCTATAGCGTTTTTATTGAACATTGAGCTAAAGCTATCTGGAGGTCAACGTAGAACTACTTGAATTTTCCCTAAAATTGTGTACTGTTGTCTATAATGATTATGCAAGGTATCCCAAATCCGCAGACAATCAATTTCCATAAGAAAGACTCCAACTATTTTTCTATGATGGTTGCTAAAGCTTCAGCTTCGATCCATTTGGTGAAGTAATCCACAACCACTACAATGAGTTTCTTTAGGCTGTGGCTATAGGAAACATATCGAGGATGTCAACCCCTCAAATTGTGAATGGCCAAAGGCTTGACATGACTTGAAGGGGCTCTGCTTGCTGTCATTGGATTTTGGCATTTCTCTGGCAGGAATCAGATGTGCGAACCAACTGATGGTGTCTTCCTAGATTGTAATCCAGTAGAACTCTTGTCTAAAGATTTTTTGTGCGAATAATCTGCCTCCTAAGTGTTCGTTGAAAATGCTTTCGTAAATCTCTTTCATAACGTATTCAACTTCATATAGTGATAGCCATCACAACAGAGGATATGAAAACCCTTTTCTATATAGTACACCTCCAATAAGGTGTATCTCACAGCCTTGTATTGTAACGTTTGTGAGCTCTTTTCTGTCTCAGTTGTCTTGTTCACCTCTTGAACCATGCAGAGTACTTGGAGTGTGTCATCGTTCGAGGTTCCCCTATACTTGAGTACGATTTTTCCTTTTTGTTCGATAATGACAGAGGATGTTAATTTTAAAAAAGCGTCAACGCGTGTGTTATCGTTTCTCGGGAGCTGTTTAATTTGAGCTTTTTTGAATCTTGTGAGTAGCTGAGTCGCCATTGTATGATTTTTTTTTAGCACTGTTTCCTTTACATCGTATTCACTATTCATCTACTTTGCCACCAATTGTGAATCTATGTGGACAATTAGATCTTTTGCTCCTAGTTGGCATGCTAACTGCAATCCTAATACCAAGGCTTCATACTCAACGATATTATTTGATGTTTGCAACTCAAATTACAATCCGTACTATCACTCATTGCCACTGGGGTCAATTATTAGTGCACCTACCCCTGATCCTATTTTGGCTGCAAAGCCATCAATGTAAACTAGCCAACTTTTTGGATTATTAGTTGCATGTACACTTTCTGGAGAGGGGTTAGCTATTAAACAATGTTCAACAAATGAAAGAGCAATTTTAGTAGAAAATGTGGAATACATGTTTCTTCATCATAAAATATAACTCATTGAATCATTAGCATGTTGTGCTTTTTCATAAAATGTAACAGATCAAGTTGTTAACATTCATCAAGAATTGTATAGCGTATAATTTTTACAACATATATATTATCCAGCATTTTGAATCGTAGCCTATATTACTTACAACGTCGACAGTTCTTTCAAAGGACCACTCTACTATGAAATCAGCTAGCACCTATCACTTATTGTAGTTCATGAGATGAAGTTTATCCCATATTTAGCGAGTTAAGTGCTCCGCTTTATCACCCTTCCTAAAGTATCTACCTTGGATAGTACTTCCTTCATAAGCTAACTGGTGACCACTACAACTAGGTGGACTTAGAAGTATGGTCATAATTTGCGAGCTGCAAAAATCAAAGCATGGATACATTTTTCTATTTTTAAGTACCTCAATTCTCCATTTTGGAGTACCTTGTTGTTGTAGTATACTGGGAATTGGTGGACACCCTTTAACTTAACTAGTACTACAACTATCTCTTTTGAAGTAGCCAAATATAGATAGAGAGTTTCTCCTAGCTGAGGCGATTTCAACAGTAGAGGGGAGGTGAGGTATAGCTTCAGTTCCTCAAAGGCTACTTGACACTCATTTGTCCATGAGAATGAGGCTCTTAAAACTTTGAAGAATGGGAGGCATTTGTTTGCCATTCTCGAGATAAATCTGTTCAGTGCTACTACTCTTCCCATGAGCTGTTGAATATCTTTTATTGTTCATGGAGGGGACTTGGATTTTCTTTGGGTTTACCTCTATTCCTCTTTCCAAAATCATAAAGCCGAAGAACCTACCAGCTCGTACCCTAAAAACACACTTCTCTGGATTCAGTTTCATACTGTAAGCTCTTAGGATTGTGAATGTCTCTGATAGGATTCGTACATGCTCACCCATGGATGTACTTTTCACTAACATGTCATCAACGTAGACCTCGAGACCACTATCTATCTGGTTATTGAATATCCTATTTACCAAAGTCTGATTGGTCGCACCTTTTTAGGCTGAAGGGCATAACTTAATAGTAAAACAGTCCCTCTTCTACGATTAAGGCTATTTTTTCCTGGTCATCTCCCTTCAACAAGATTTGATTGTAACCGATAAGGCATCCATAAAGCTCATGAACTTGTGGCCTACTGAAACGTCGATTAGTCGATCGATCGAGGGTAAGGGAAAACTGTCTTGAAGCATGCCTTTTTGAAGTTGGTAAAGTCAATACACATCCTCCCTCCACTTATCGTTCTCTTTCTTCACCATTACCATGTTCGAGACCCAATCTAGATATTCTACCTCCCGAATGAATCATGTCGATAATAGCTTAGCGACCTCCTATTTCATTGGTTCTTCCACTTGAGGCACAAACATTCTTCTCTTCTACTTTACTATCTTCTCATTTGGGAGGACGTTCAGCTTGTGCATAATCACTTGGGGGTCTATGCTTGGTATGTCCACTACGAACTAGGCAAATATGTCTACATTTTTCCTTAAACATATGACTAGCATATTCTTCTCTTCCTCTACCAATGCTGAAGAGATTTTGATGATTCTCTCTTCGTTGTAGCAAAATAGCTACAGAGTTTTAGTGTGCTTCGCAGCTTCGGGTTTTTTTCTCCTGTGCTCATTCTTCAAAGCTATCCATATCCAGAGCTTAACTTGCTAACTTATCCTTTTACGAAATCTACCCTTCAACCTCAAGTTGACAGATAACATATGACACTGCCTTGCACTGCGCTAATCAAATCGTAAGAATACAACCCCAACCTTTTTCGGGAGTTTAATTTTCATACAGAATGTTGTGACCACTATTCTCACCATCCTTATTATCGGCCTTCTGAAAATAGAATTGTATGGCATTGAGTGGTCCACCACATAAAACTGAACATACTTTGTGGTATTGTGCTTGCCATCCCCCAAGGTGACTGGCAAAGTGGTTAAGCCTTTCACCTCAACTGAGTGGTTTACAAAATCGTACAATGGACCAGCTCTGAACAATGCTTGCTTTTTTAATCTCATTTTTTGGTATGCTTCTCAAGACAACACTTCCACTAAAATTCCGCTGTCAACAAGTATTCTCTTGACCTTGAAACCAGTGACTGTTACTAAAACCACCATTGGGTCATTTCCCTCTTTGTTGCGAACCAACTCTTCGTCGTCGCTACCAAACTTTATACTCTATTTTTTTTTGTTAGCACGACCTCTTGGGAGTACTAACTGACATCAAATTTCTCATGTGTACCCTTTTTTTTATGTTAGAACTTGTCCATTCATCGTCTATTCCTATAATCACATGAATGGTGCCTTGAACCTTTTATTTGCCCTTAGGGTTAACCACGCGAGTTTTAACCCTGTTGCGAACCACCTTGATTCACTTATTTTATGAGCTCGTCATTTTGGGTTGCTTTTTCTATAGCATCTTTTAGCGTGAAGCAATTCTCGGTCTTGTGCCCCATATCGTTGTGGAAACTACATCAATCCCTCGAGTTCATACTTCTTCCCATGCTTCTCATTAAGAGTGGCTTGGGAAAGATACCAAGGCTCTTAACCTGACTGAAGATGTAAATTCGCGTAGCATTCAAGAGGTATAGGCCTCAAACCTTCCCTAGAGGCGTATCTTATGATGTGCTCTTGCTAGGGCCTCTGAGGGGCCTTGAAGGTATCACTTTGGGTCTGACTTCTTTGTAACCTATCGTTTCTTACTCGCAATAACCAGCTAGGTGGTCCTTACCGGCTGCAAAGTCCCTCTCTATTCCAAAACAACCTGTCTTCCCTCTAAAGTGTGGCATGTAATACTCTCTTAATTTCTTCTGCTTATGGGAACTTATGAGCTCGATCATACAAATAAGCTAGACTCCGTGATCTGTTATCTGTAAAGGAATATTGTATATGGCCATTTTGCTTTCTCATGATGGAGGCATCTATGGCCTACTGGTCCTTTAAGTTTTTTGTGTTTAAAGTCGCCGCACTGAATCTTTTTATGTAATTCTGAAGGGACTCATCTTCCCTCTACTTCATCAACATCATGTCCATAGATATATTCATGATTTCCCTATGGGCCCTGAATCTAATTAAAAACATTTGACCCAACAGTAAGAAGCTTCGAACTAGACTTTGTAGAAGGGAGAAGTACCAGTCCTTGGCACTTCCTTTAAGTGTTGTGGAAAAACCTTTACACTTCACTGTGTCTGATGCTCCCAGCACGTTCATGTAGTTGCTGTACTGCATCAGGTGAGGTCACGGGTCCTTTCTTCCCTCGAACATATCTTTCAGGACCTTGAAGTCGTATAGTAAGCTTACCATTGCAATCTCAGTGGCCATTGAGTTATTGGAACAGAATAACCAGTCCATGTCTTATTATTTAATGTGTAACGCCCGCACGTCTCTCCGCAGTCCGTTCATCTCGCTTTGTCATTCTTTCATTGGGCTTCTTCTTGTGTGGTTATGTTGCTCTGGGAATCGGAGTTGTCAGGGTGCACCTTCTAACACAACTGCTCATTCTGTTTCAAAAACTTCTATTGGAAGGCTTGTTGCTCCATGAATCGTGCCTCATGAGTGACCATTTATTCCCTCATGAACTTTATTTGCTCCTAAATGGCCAGGAACTGTTGCGAGGGTGCCTCTTTGTTAAGAAGAAGTGGCAGCCCCTAGCCAGTAGAGAGGTTCAAATCCAAAAGAACAGAAGCTCTCCAATAAATCTCATTGTCAAAGTTTTTCGATCTATCGGTGAACTATCCGGTGAACAGATCTATTTTGTCATGTTAGGCACCAAAAACTAACACCCTGACCTATCTTGATGATGACTTGATAGAGGGATTTTCACTCGGGTGAGCCATTTGTTTCCAAAAATGAAGAAACTTAATCAAACTCAAAAAAAAATCTGATGATCGGAAGTCTATCCATGTTCATCGCACCAATGGTTGAGTAATATTTCCCATATCTTATTGATAGGAATGTTGGGGTATTTATACATACGGCTATAGGTACTATTATAGCTTACAACAAGGCCTCACTACTTTGTCTTAATTCTATTACTTCTAGTACTGACATTCTCTGCAAACTCTAAGCCTGTTGGATACGTGTCTCTGGAGCACTCGGTCCTTTCTATTCTTAGGACTGATATCCAGAGCGAGCTTTGTACTTATTGGACAAGTGTCAGAGTGGCCTGCGAGGCATGTGGTCCTTTCAGTGCACACCTTGGGTACGTATGAGCTGAGGCTGTGGCCTTCCTTAGGTTCTTATGAGATTAATTTGTGACCTGTGCTCGCAGAACCCCTTTTACGAGTCGTGTCCGTGATCTCTCCTTGCTAGCCATATCCATGAACGCTCTTGCTGTCCTCTCGTGATTCACCTTACACTTAATCTTCTAGTGGGATCTATCTAGGTCGTGAACCGGAAACCCAGGTCATTTCTAGGACTTGGGTTGGTGGCTACTGATATATAACATATATAAACATGTGTATGCTTGTTTTCTCATCAAGAAAAGTATTGCCTTCATTGCTACGCATTTCAATATTGATAGAAATGGGCATTTAAGTTAAGAGCAAATTTATTTTCAAATTAAACTCTTACTTTAATAAGCTTCGGAGGCAATAAATGCTAAGTAAAATATGTATTAGTTTAAAAGTATAAAACTTAGACTTCTTAATGTAGCATTAAATAATAAACTTTAATTAATGGTTGAATTTAACCATGCAACTGTAATAACTCAAATTAAATTAAGAAAGGTCTAAATGTTTATATGGTGCACATGTAATGAAGAAAAAAACCTTTGTATATATTCATAATAGTACTCAAAATTCTCTAAATATTATTTTTTAAAAGAAATATAACCAAGTCTGTTTTTAACATTTTTAGGGTCCTAGGCGAAACAATAAATTGGACCCCTTTTAAAAAAATTATAAAATGCAATACAATAAAAGTTGAAAAATTTTGGGGTCCTAGGAGATGAAGCATTTATGGTGAAAATTTTAAAAGCCTAAGCATTTAATTAATTTATTTTAGTTTGAAAATTATTTTTCCATATTAAAAGCTGAAAAATATTTTTTTTGGGTCTTTTTGATCCTGAGTGGCTGCACTCTCAAGCAACCCCTAGGGCCAGGCCTCAATATAACGCATGAAGCATGACGATAAGTCTTCTAAAAGATGAGTATTATCTTCATGTATCACTATGCATTTTATCTCTTTAACAATTGCCCATTTATAATTTAATGAATAAACCTTATGTTTATTCAATGTCTAATAAAAGTTGTTATTCTCAACATAAATGTGTATACCAAAAAAATGAAAAAACAACACCCAAATATTTAAAAGTTTCATTAACGATAATTTACCATATAACAAAATCGTGATGTGGAACAAAGTACCATTCGCTCCATATGATCCTTAAAGCTTACTGGTGGCATGTCTTTCATTAAAGGAGCAGCAATCATTAGTTCAATGTTAATATATTCAATGACTACTTTATTCTCTTTAACATCTTCCTTTATAGCTAAATATTTTGTGTTGATGTGTTTACTTTGACTACTACTTTTGTTGTTTTTAACTAAGAAAACAACAAGTTGAATTATCGCTATACATTTTCAATGGCTTAGAAATAGAATCAACAATTCTAAGTTCTGGTATGAAACTTTTCAACCATACACCATGTAAGGTTGCCTCAAAACAAGAAATGAACTCAGGCTCCAAGGTAGAAGTGGCAATCAAGGTCTAATTTCACTTCTCTAAGATATTGCTCCACCAGCTAACATAAAAATGTATCCAGATGTTTATTTTCTTAAATCAACACATCCAGTGAAATCCGAGTATGAGTAACCAACTACCTCTTGGTTATTAGTTAGTTTATATATAAGCATGTAATTCTTGGTCCCTTTAAGGTACCTCATTACTTTCTTTACAACTCTACAGTGGTCTAAACTTGGATTACTATGATATCTTCTCAACATTCCAACATCAAATACAATGTCAGGTCTAGCACAAACTTGAGCATGCATTAGGCTTCCAACAATGGAAGCATATGAAAGTTGTTGCATTTTTTTTCCTTTTCATGCCCATTTTTCTAAAATTGGTTCTAGATGAACTTGTCACCCTTTACAATGGGTGCTACACTAGGATTTAAAATCCTTTATCCGAAATCTCTCTAAAACCTTATTGATAAATGTTTCTTGATAGGGATGAGCATTTGATCATAGTCGAGTCAAAACGAGTCAAAAAATTTTGAGTTAGTAGAGTTGACAAATCCTATTTTAGCAACCAAACTTAATTTGAAATTTTTTGAATCAAATTGAATCGAGTCAAAATTTTTTAAGTCAAGACGAGTCAAGTTAACGAATCCTATTATTTATACTCAATGTGTGTTTACATGGATCGATTATTTAACTAGTAGACTAAGTACAGGATTATTTAACTATATAAACAATATAATGGTTTTGCCTTTTAACTTAATGGGTAAACATTTATCAAAATGACGTAGTTTTGCCTTTTAACTTAATAGTTTTGACTTTTAACTTTAAAAAAGGTAAGCATTTATCAAAACGACGTAGTTTTGCTTTTTCTTATTTGGATTTTTGGATAACTCAAATTGTGTAATTTATATTCAAGTTAAACCGAAAATTTTGATTTTTTATTAGAGTTTATTCGAATAACTCAAACTATTTAATTCAAAATTTGATTTTTTATCAAGTTTTTCAAATCGATTCGTTGACAACCCAAAACTATTTGAAATTAGTCTCTATGGATTTTAATGCCAATGACATAAAATGCCTCACAAATATCATTCATATCAAAATTCTTAGAGAGATTGTTTTACATCATATAACAAACCCTTTATCATTTGTAGCAAGTAAAATGTCATTAACATGCAAAACAAGGAAACAAATTTCACTCATACTAACCTTCTGGTATGTGCATTGATCCATGATGTTTTCCACAAAACCAAATGAAAAAATGATATCATGAAATTTTAAATACCATTGGTGAGAGGCTTGTTTTAATCCATATATGGATTTCTTAAGCTTGCATGCCAATAGCTCACCATCACTTAAAAACAGTTTTTCCAGTTATTTCATATTAATCTCCTCTTCGAGGTCTCCATTAAGAAATGTCTTTTTCACATCCATTTGATGCAATTCCAAGTGAAAATGGGAAACTGATTCCATAATGACATGAAAAGGATCTTTCTTAGACATAGGAGAAAAGGTTTTTTTTTTTGGTCTATTCCCTCATTTTGAGTGAATCATTTAGCAACAAGTCTTGCTTTATATATTTCAATATTGCTTGATGAATCCTTTTTAGTTTTAAAGACCTATTTACATCCAATAGTCTTTAGTCCTTTAGGCAATTCAGCAAGATCTCGTACATTATTGGATGCCATAGAATTCATCTATTCTTTCATGGCATTGTATCATAACTCAAGTTCTCTACAACTCATGTGTTGTGAAAATGTTTCAAGATCATTTTCAGCTATAATATCATGACCAACTTCTTGTAGATACACAATACAGTCACCAATTATTGTTGATTTCTTAGTCCTAGTCAATCTTCATAATATTGTATCAATATTCTCCTGAGAAACATGTTCTACAACTAATTGTTCAATAGTTTCTAATAATGGTTGAACAACTTGATTAATTGAACCGCCATCAAGAACTTATGGAAGCTTAAAGGTTGGTTGTCTAAAACTTGTTTGTATTTGAGAAGTGTTATGAGTAATGACTAATCTTTCGCTTCTAGTGAGAGTTTGATTATCAGAATGATTCAACTTAGAAATTAACTTACAAGATGGATCTCTCTTACCATTCAAGTCCTTCTAAAGAAATTTTGTATTTTTTTATTCCACAATTCTAGTGCTATAAGATGGACAGTAATATATGTACCCTTTGTATCATTTAGCATATCCAATAAGGTATCCACTTAAATCCACAGTAATATATTCTTACTTCAAAAAGGAATCTTCAAATGCACATATGTCACAAACTCGATTTCCAACCTTTCTAAATTTCAAATGGCATTTTAGAACTACCTTGGTTGGAACTCAGTTTGACATATCAATTGCTATTTAAGAGCTTCTATCTACAATGAAGAAGGAATGTAGAGTTGCTAAGCATACTTTTTACTATATCCATCAATGTACGACTTTTTCACTCGGTTTTACCATTTTGATCTAATAAGCTAAGCAAAGTGTTCTGAGCTATTTAACTTCCACAAGGTATGGAAGCTTGAGCTTCCATGTTGATAAATTGTTTCATTTGGCTATTTTAGGGAAACAAATATAGCGATTTGTGCACCACAGACATATTATGTTTAAAAGTCTTTTCTGCCAAATATTTCCCCAAATATTTTTCTGAAGGGAATAATACTAAAGCAAAATGGTGGAATAAACCATCATTTGCATCTAATTCATTAGTGGGCCTTAAAGAATTAAATCTAGGTTTTATTGGAAAATTAGGGATAGAGAAAGCATGATTTGGGATAGCTAATGGGGTTAAGATAAAA
The DNA here is from genome assembly GCF_025698485.1 of Gossypium arboreum. Taxonomy (NCBI): domain Eukaryota; kingdom Viridiplantae; phylum Streptophyta; class Magnoliopsida; order Malvales; family Malvaceae; genus Gossypium; species Gossypium arboreum. The sequence goes on along the minus strand of NC_069070.1, from coordinate 103,596,513 downwards.
CTTTTCAACTATAATCGTATAATAAAGATGTTTTACCTCTAAATGCTAAAGTTCAAAATTTAATGGAGACCGAGGCAACTAAGTAGAATGAACCAATAATGCTAGTAGTGTTGATAAGGTAAATGTGAGGGCATTTTTGCAGATCCCCTTGTGTTATCTAGTTGGTTTTCAAATGTCTTGATTTTTTTTATATGCACCAACAAGTATTTACTCGATCAAGACTACTTACTCTTGACTTTTATTTAGGAATATTGTTTATGGGCAACAAGTTTCTTTGGTGCATTATTTGAAAGTTGTGGAGTCTACCAAAGATTTGACTTTTTGATTGGTGTTTGGGTTAGGAGATCCTACCTTCTGATTCTAGAATAGTGACGATCCCTTTTTTTCCAATAATTTGGCTTGTATGGGTATAGTGCAACACAAGAGATAATTCTCCATGAATTAAGGACTGCCTTTTGTCCAAAGAAATGTTGCACTTAGGAGATCACAATAGGGGACTACTAATGGGTGATGACAACAAGAACATTGATTGGATTGAGCATGCACTTAGGCTAATAGACATTGATGCTTTTACAAGCTTTACTGTTTTATTATGTCAAGTCTAGACGGTACGAAATGAATATGTTAAATGGGGGAAAGTTAACTAAGGCACTTATGGTCTTTAAACATGAACACAACCTTTATAAGGAGATTATGTTAATGTAACACCCCCTACCTGTGTCTGACGCCGAGACAAGATACGAGGCATTATCAGACTTAAACGTAAGCAATCATGCAGATCGAGCCATAAAATTTCATTTATAATTCAAAACATTCAATCACATGCACATAGTCCCTTATTTGGGTCTACGAAACCCAAAACATACTTTAGAAAAGGTTCGAGACTAAACTGAGAACTTTAGAAAGTTCTGGGACAACTTAGAAATTTTTCTCACGAAACAGGGTCACACGTCCGTGTGGACACAGGGGCACGCCCATGTGCCATCAACACACCCTTGTCCTCAGGCCGTGTAACTCTCTGTTTATGACATCATCAAACAAATTGAACCACATGGCTAGGCCACACGCCCGTGTCACCAAGCCATGTCCCTCACACGGTTGAGACACACGACCGTGCTATTTTCCAAGCCTTCATGTTACCCATAATCCCTTACAACTTTATACACATCATAATCACAATTCATAGCAGCATTTTAATGATTAAAACACTCTTTATTGTGACACAACATGACATTTTCAAGGCATCATACACGTTTTACATATTCTTACATTATACTGATTCTAGGCATACCATATCTCATTCATTTGACCAATCCAAATACTTTACCACTTATTCTCTTATACCATGATTATCAACTTATCCATCAAGCATTCACATTGAAGGCATCATTATCTCACTTGCCATATTATATCTTAAACATGGTCATGACCACTTCGAATGGTCATGAAGCATTCATCACACATGCATGTCACAACACCAATCATGCATGGCCAACCATCATGTTCACATTATTTCATCATAAACATTATAACATAGCATGGATAGATAGATTTACAAACGATACTCAATATGAGCCACACCCTATGACCATATACAAATAAATCAAAATATGCATTTGGCCAAATCATAGAACACATATCATAAAAACTAATCCCTATACATGCCACTCACTTGAAACTTCTCAACCTATGTATCAATATCCCAAGGTGATAGCTTGGTAGTGTGATGTTGTCTCCGACGTTTTCCAACCCCGAGCTGACCTGAAAACACTAAAAGAAATGGAAAGGAGAGAGTAAGCTTTATGCTTAGTAAGCTCGCATGAAAATAATAAGCAAGGAATTAATATGCTATTTCAATTTCTCTCTATTTATTCAAATTCCAGTCAAGTTGTTTTCTTGAGTCACAGTCACTAAATCATTTATATCTGGAGCTAAGGAACTCCAAATTAAGATCCGTTAATTTTTCCAGAAACTAAACTCACATATATCTTTATCATAAAATTTTTCATAATTTTTGGTTTAGTCAATAAGTACAGTTTATTCATTAAAATCACCCCTATTTTGTTGTCCGATTGTTCTGACCTCTCTTCACTAAGAATTAATTATCTCATAGTACGGGACTTGGATGATGTTCCCATCTATTACTCCTGAAAATAGACTCAATAACGATTTTAAGCATATAAAATATAACCCATAACTATTTTCCTACAAATTTTAATGATTTTTCCAATGTTAAAATAGGGGAGCCCGAGATCACCTTGACCCTGTTTCACAAAAATTTAAATATCTCAACATATGAGATTCCTTTGCTTACACCATTTCCTTTATCTGAAACTAGACTCAATAAGATTTAATTTCATATTTTATTTAGCCTTTAACTCAATTTTCACTATTATTGGTGAATTTTAAAAGTCAGACCACTACTTTTGTCCTAATCTGTCTTAGTGCAACATAATGATAACCATCACAAATTTGTCATAGAAATTATTCTCATAAATATCACTCATTCATTTGCACTATTATCACAAGTGCATTTCATTTCACATGTCAAACACATACTCATGGGTTTCGAGTACGTACTTGTGCTATCTTTTAGCACAACCACTCATCCAAACAGGACAATCATATGCATCATACTAGTATCAACTAAGCATAGGTAAGTTTATCATTTCAAGTATCTCCATTCCATTTCTCATATTAATCCCGTTGAATTCCTCGAAATCTCGATGGATATCCTATTTACCGTCAAATTATGCAAGTGATCATTATCAAGTCTGCACTCCCGCAAACCTCGCTCTTACGACAGGATCACCAGTCCAGGCTAAATCCCCCGTAGTATAAATTCATAGAGTAAATGTCGAAATTACTAGTCCAGGCTAAATCCCTTTATAATGACATGTACTTTAATGAGCTCGGATCTGAATTACCAGTCCAGACTAAATTGAGACCCTAATCGGATTACCTGTCCGGGCTAAATCCATTCAGCACACTTATTCTTCGGGAAGCTTGACCACTAAAGGAACACCCGTTCAGGCTAGATCCTTTTTACCGTCAACTCATTTCTAGAAATCCATCGATTCTCCTTTTTATTCAACCGAGATTTTCTCTTTTCATCAAGTATATCAATATGCATAGATGATCGTGCAATGTACATTCAAATCAACACATTTTCATGTTTATATGAGCATAAATCCATAAAATCAAAATAACATGTCACCTTGTTTCTATACAAACTTACTCATTTCATTTAAAATATCATATTCCATGAAATTTCTATTAACATCAAATTCAATACAATCATAGCCAGATATATTTCATGTATAAAAATAATAACATGAATAATAGGCTTATTAAATCACGCGAACTTACTTCGAATACGAAAATGGCAAATTTATCAATTTAGTCCATAACCTTGTATTTTCCCGATTTAAGCCTGAATCTCGATTTCTTTGATCTATCATTTCACATATAGCCCACTTAGGACTCTCATTATTCAAATTGACCAAAAAATCATATTTTGGGAAAATTATATTTTTGCCCTTAAACTTTGTCAAAATTACACTTTTCCCCTAGGCTCGTAAAATAATTTTTATTTAATTTTCCCACTCTATAGGCCTAGCCGAACCATTTTCATAACTATATCAAACTACAATTCTCATCAAAAAACCCTTTTATACCATTATTACAACTTTTACAAAATGGTCCTTTCGGACGTTTTCATAGAAAACCGCTTAGTAAAAGTCGTTTGTTTAACACCCAACACTCATTTTCTACCATTAGACATCAAAATGCATCCATGTCACACATGGGTCAATTTTTAAATATGAACCCTAACTCAAATTAATGGTAGAAATAGGTAAATCGAGTTACCAGGACTTCAAAAATGTAAAAAACATTAAAAACAGGGCTCAGGATCACTTACAAATGAGCTTGGAAGCTTGAACCAAACCCTATCCATGGTGTCCATGTAAGTTTCGGCTGAATGGAGAAGATGATGGCCAATTTTGGCTTATTTTCCCTTTTTAATTCTTTTAATTATTAGATTACCAAAATGCCCCTAACTTAAAAATATTTTATTTCACCCATTTCATGTCTATTTTTGTCCATCGCTAACTAATGGTCTAATTTCCATCTAAGGACCTTTAATTTAAAAACTCATAACAATTTGACACTTCCAACATGTGGAACTCAACTTTTTCATTTTTTACAATTTAGTCCTTTTGACTAAATTGAGTGCCCAAACGTCAAAATTTTCAAACGAAATTTTCACGAAATCATTCCATGAAATTGTAGACCATAAAAATATAATAAAAATAAAATTTTCCTCATTGGATTTGTGATCTCGAAACCACTGTTCCGACTAGGCCCAAAATTGGGATGTTACAGTTAAAAACAGAGAAATGAAAGTGGAAATATGAAAAAAAATCCTTCTTGATGATAATTTCATTGAAAAGTTACATGGGTGTATAAACAACATAATTAGGAATGAAAAAGGAAATAAAATCACTAATCACATCCTAAGGAATCTACTTACATCCCTAAGTTTATGCTACATACAAATTTCATATTGAATTAGTCAACACTCCCCCTAAAATTGGTGCATAGATTTCACGCATGCCTAACTTGCATATCATATTATAACAAATCTCGTTACTAAGACCTTTGGTAAAAACATCAACTAATTATTTATCAGATGTAAAATGAAATAAGCTCAAGACAACGTTAGTTAACTTTTCTTTGATAAAGTGCCGACCAATTTCAATGTGTTTGGTTTTATCATGTTGTACTAGATTTGGGCTATGTTAATGGCAACCTTGTTGTCACAATATAAGAATAATTCTTCTTTTTCTGATAACTTTAATTCTTCTAATACCTTTTTGTAACCACAAAAGCTTACAGACATCCTAAGCAATTACTCTTTGCCTTCTCTAAAAGATTAGGTTTCCTTACACAAATTTGCAATGTCATGAGGTAGACCACCTATCACGTGGAGATCTAGCCTAATCTATATATGTGAAGACTTCATTAAAAGATGAACATTTTTAAAAAAAGAGAAGTCCTTTTTCTTGTGGTGGATTTAGGTAGCGTAGAATCTGAAAAATCATCTGCATATAAGATTCTCGAGGATCATGCATGAATTGACTTACCAAACTAATTGCATATGCTATATCTAGTCTAGTGTGTGTGAGATAAATCAATTGTCCAACTAGTCTTTGATATCTCTCCTTGTTCCCAGATTCTCTATCCTTGCTTGCAATCTATGATTACTCTTATAGGCGATTATGCTAGTTTGCAACCTTTCATGTATGTTTTTTTTTCAAAAGATTCAGAATGTTTTTCTTTAGGAAATTAAAATTCCTTTTCTTGATCTGGCAACTTCGCTTCTTAAGAAATATTGCAATTTTCCCAAATCTTTTATTTCAAAATCTTAAACCAATCGTTTTTAAATGTTATCTAAATCGGACTGGACCGATCAATTGAACTGGTTGGACCAGGAACAAGCTGGGGTATCGATCTAGTGAGACGTGAAAAACCAATTGACCTACAAATAGGTAAGAACATGTTGCACTGAGCTAAAAATCGATTGAACTAAATTCAAATGGGTCTGACCGATTGGTTCTCAAACTAACCGGTTCAAAGCAAATAAATTATTAAAAATCAAGAATAAATAATATTTAAGATTATAAAAAGATCAATTCAACTAACTCTTTAACTCGATTCAACCAGTCCATATTGGTTCACTAATGAACTGATTAACATTTTAGCCCACAATATTTATAGTTTTTTGTCAATTTGGTCCATAAATTTTAAAATACTATTATTTTTCATATTTTAAACGAAAAAATAAAATCTTTAGATTATAATATTTTGGAAATATATGAAAAGAACTCTTTAAAATAAAAATAAAAATATTTTGTCAAAATATTTTAAAAATATAAAAAAGGGTATACTACATAAATAGTCACCCGACTATTAGAAAATCTCTTGTTAAGTCACCTAACTTTAAAAAATTACAAAATGATCAACCGACTTATCAATTTATTTTTCTTTGTCCAAAACCATTAAAATGCTAACAGATTGTTGACTCATACATGTATTTTTTAACCATTAATTTTTTTCCACATAATTTCCATGTAATTTTATAATTAATATAAAAAATTAAACTCAAAACTTAAAAACTCTTTTTTGTTAAGAACCCTAAAATGTTTTCTTTTTTATTTTTCTCTATTCTTCGTCTTCATCCTCGCTTGCCACCGCCGTTGGACACCATCCTCAAATTCTTCGTCTAAATTGTGTTTAAGGGGGGTAAAGAGCTATACATGGGTGAAATGACTTGAGAAATTTCAATGGAGCTTATAGATTGCAAAAGGCAAGCCTTTTGAAAAATGCAGGATTGAGTATTGTGAAAGGCTGGAGTCTGTTTTTTTCCTCATGGTGTCCACAGCTTAAAAGCCTCGAGTCTTTAGTTCTTCGACATTTGAAGAATCTGAATGCCCTAGTTGCATATCCAAAACCATTTCCCCATGCCTTTTCCACTGTTAAAGTACTTTTCTTAGTTAAATGTCCCAAAAATAAAGATTTTGTCCTCAACTAAATTGTTGTTGCTGTAACATCTCATCAACTTGGAACGAGTAGTTAAAAGCATCGAGATTATGACATCTAACAGAATTGAAGAGCATTTCCAACCCAAATAGAGTAATGCTTTGAGATTCTCTCCAAAAGCTTGAAATATGGAATTGTTCCAAGTAGGACAGGATTCCTCCGAACTTGGATATTTCCTTTGACAATGGCAAAACATCCCACCATCCTTCTCTAAAAGACAATGTATGGAAATCAATCGAGTGGAACCATCCCCATGCTAAAAAAGTTAGTTTACCATAAGTAAGGATCATGTAGCAGTCACATAAAAGTTTGGTTTAAAATTTGGCATAATTTATTCCGTATTCAACTTTACAGAAAACAATTATTTGAATCTTTTATTTAATTTTTTGTCTCTTTTTGCCCTTAAGCTTGTATTTTTCTTTTTTTGTCAAATCACCCTAAATATGAATGAAAAAAATTAATGTTTTTAACTTTGTTAACGTTGCATATGTTGCGGGGCTAAACCTTTCGTCTCACAAACCGCACGACCTTAAGCAATTCCTTCGCTTCAAATGCACTTAAGTTAGCCTAATTCACAAATTAAAAATTCTCGCAGAACTTCTCCAAGGCACCAACGTATAGCGGAAGCAAACTCGAACAAAAGAAGTTATGAATAAACTAAAAAAAGCTACAATGCACACCAAGTATTTGAGTAAATGCTCTCAATATATTAATTCAAAAAGAATGAAGTAATTACAAATAAAACGAGAGACCTCTATTTATAGTTGAGCTCTCCCAAATCTAATGGTACATACTGATTTACATCAACAACTAACATTAGTGCCTATCTACAAGATAAGAGTCCTAATAGATTTGAATTCTATACATGTTTATCTTTAGGATTTATAAGAATTATCCTGGTAAGATACAATTTACTAAAGTGTTTCAATTCAACCAAGATTCAAGTAGATGGGCTTCTACCTAGATTCCACGAGTCGAGTCAATTCATGCGAGTCAAATGAGCCACATTTAGTAAGTTGACCTCTGTGGGATGTTCTGTGCACAATAGTCACGGGTTTTGATCCACAACCCGTGACATATACACATAGATTGCCACGTGAATAACATGTCAACATTTAATTAAATTTTTAAATTTTTAAAAATTCAAAATTATTATAAAAACTATTTTTAAGAATTAAAAATCATCAAAATTATTTAAAATATTTTTCTAATATATTTTTTAATTTCAAAAAAAGTAATTACATACTAATGTGTCATCTATGTGGCAATCCATGTGTATGCCATATCAGCGAAGTTAACAAACGTTAACTTTTTCATCCATTTTGGGATAATTTGACAAAAAAATCTGATTCAAGGACTAAAAGAGATTAAAAATTAAATAAAAGGTTAAAATAATTTTTTTAATTTAGAGGGCCAAAAAAGTAATTATGCCTAAAATCTTTTATATTAACTATAAAATGACATAAATTACGTGGAGAAAAGTAATAGTTAAGAAAATACATGTCATTAAGTTAAGTGATGAGTCAATAAAATGTTAGCATTTTAATGGTTTTGGACTAAGGAAAAAATAAATTGATAAATTAGGTGGCCATTTTGTATTTTTTTAAAGTTAGATGATCTAACAAGAAACTTTTTGATAGTATTAACTAGTTGAACCAAACTAAAAACTACTTGAACAAGAAAAAGCTGATAGACCCACAAACCGTACAGACTAGTTGTTTAATTTTGAATAAATTTTTTTTAATAATTTTAAATATTTTTTTATTTTTTATTGTTTAATAATTTATTTGCTTTAATCTGATCGAATCAGTTGTTCTAAAAACTAATGAGCCAAACCAGTTCAAAATTGATTCAACTGTCTACTCAACCAGTTTTTTAGCTCAATTCATACCAATTTATGAGTCAATTGATTTTAACTCTCACTAAATTGATGCCTCAACTAATTACCAACCAACCAAATTTAGATAACATTGAATTTTGAAATTTTTATATTTTAAAAACTTATATTTTATATCTTTTTAATTTTAAAGAATTATTATTTTCATATTTTTAAATTTTTTAAAATTATTTAAAATATGCAAAAGATAATTTTAAAAATTTTATGTACATTTATGGAATACCAAATTGACAAAAACTAAAAAATTATAGAGCTAAAAGGTCATTTTAATTTTAACATCAATAACTTTAATAAAAAATTGAAAGCTAAATTAAAATAAATGTACAACTCAAATTCCTCAAAATTAAAATAAAAAGAATAAATTTTAAATTTTCAAAAAGAGAATAACAAAATTTAAACCGGTTAATGTTGAAACAATAGCTAAGCCTTTTATTTTATCTCGTAAACAGGGGCAAAACTTAATCCAAAGCCAAAACCCTCAAGATCAATAGAGAAAAGCAACGATAAGATGCAACATGTAAATATTTTTTTTCCATTAACTGCAACCATAATAGGCTTTTGTATAGTGTCTTTCAATTGTTCATACGACAGACAAACAACCGGAAATTCTCCTCTCAAAATCCAACATGGATTTAACCAAAATCCAACCTACTTTTCCGGTCCCCTTTCTCTATCTGTGCTGCATATATTGTGTCGTTTAACACTCAAAAACCAGCTACTTCTTCAAAATAAAGTCCCTTCAACTGCTAAAATCCTACCCGTACTCTTAAACTGTACAAACAGAACCGAGTTCTCTATCAAAAACTCTTGGACACACATAAACCCATAAATGTAAACCACTTTTCTATCAAAAACCCTTCCACGCAGCTTTCCTTAATGGTGCACACCATTGCCATTGACGCACACACCATTTAATGATCCGTTCAAAGCATTGAAATAGCTCCCATTTTGATGACCGTTATAAGTGGCTTTTCCATTACTTATCCCACTTCCCACTACTTTGCTGACATGACTAGACTTGTTTAGAAGTTCATCCAACTCCCCACATGATGCTGCAATAAGTCCTGTAGATTGACAAAAGATAAATACCGAACTTGATTGTCAAACTTCAACTCAATGATTTTAGATTTTTTTTTTTATGTTGTTGTTGGAATCAAAGTATCCTCTATGTCTATTTTACAGTCCATAAAAATTAATCTTTTTGGGATTCATGACTGTCCCTTTCAACAAAGTTATCTACAAGGTTGGAACTCGAGTTTTCTCTTTGGGAGTGCGATATGCTTTATGAAGGCACCTAACACTTGTTGATATTTTAGGTCTAAATTCATTAAATAAAGGAATTATCATAAGACACGACAATATATATAACTAACCATAGGTAAAACCAATATCCGTACATGCTAGAAAGAAGTGCAATAAACAGAACCTAACAATTCCTAACCCCATGTTCCTTCTGATCGTACGATGTTGTCTACAACAAAGTCAATACAAATAGTGTCATGATATGATAGAGTCATCCCTATCACTGAGAATTTGATAGCTTCAGTCTATTGATAGACTCACAAGGAAAGTGAAGGGGCTCAATGCGAACAGGAAGCCCCTAAAGGGATATGCATGTCAAATTATACTGATACCTTCGAAGACTTTAGTAGCAATATAAAAACATTTCCATACGAATTGTCACTTAAAACCGGTGAAAGAATGCTTGGGCGCTACTACCCCTATCACAGCTCCTATACTGAGTTTGGAAGGTCAAGCTCCAATATCATTTAGTGACTGTCATCTACATTTCATGCTTCCTTGGCCTACTAACATTCACAAAGTAACAAACTTTTGTCCTAACCCAGTGATAAATTAATTGAGGGATTAGCTTAGTTAAGATTTTGTTTTGTTACTTTTGCTATGTTTATAGGGCATAAGTGTTATATTTTACATCTCAAGAGCTATATTTGAATATTTTACACTAGGGTCTAGTAAGCTTACTCTTTTTTCCTTATCCCATTAAGTTTTTTTTTTTTTTTTTTGAAGTCCAACTTCTTTTAAGGATAGGGGCTGGTAGTACCCTATACAAATACCGATGTACTCTTAATTGACCAAAAAAATAATAATAATACCAATGTACTCTTTCTATTGATTAAGATCATTATGATGTCGAATCTTTCAGTATTAATATTTTTGTGATTGTTTAATGCAATTTTATAACCTGCATCACCCCAACTCACAACTCTAGCGCCCCACCTTAAATTAATTTGGGCTACCTTAAATCAATGGGTTAATTTACTATTTGATACTTTGACTTCAATGTTCAATTTGGTACTTGAATTTTTTTCCCGATCTTCTACCTTATTTTGACTTCAATGTTCATTTTGGCACTTAAGCTTTTTCAATTTGATACTTGAGTGTTTTTCCCCCAATTTGATACTTGAGTTTCACTTCAATGTTCAATTGGATACTTGAGCTTTTTCTTTGTCCCAATTACGTACTTGTATTTTTTTTTTTTACTAGAGCAGCTGTATGACATTCATTGGGCCACATGATACCATTTGGTCTGGGTACCAAATTAAAAAAAAACCTCAGATACCAAATTGAACATTGAAGTCAGACTCAAGTACCAAATATTATGGTAACCCTAAATCAATTAACTCTCCAGGTTGCAGATTCCAAGGCAGCTGACAAAGTATTTGCAGCTTCAGCAATCTAAATGAACTAACAAATGTATAATGATGCCAAAAACAGGCTGTTTCATCACTGAAAAAAATTAGGAGCAAAAAAAAAAAAAAAAAACAGCACTAGCCTTCGATTTTTGCATATCATAAAAATGACCAAGATGTCCTACACTAGCCTCTATAGTTTAGCTAACTGTTCTTGCGAACTCGTAATAAAAAGCATCATTAACCAAGTAGAGGCTTAAGACCTATAAGGATCAAATAATTTATATAGGAAGCAAATTATAACCAATACAAAACCTTAGATATGAAGAAAATTACGGATAAGTACCTGAGAAAAGTGCAGACGGTTTTCCTGGCCTGGATTTGAATTCAGGATGGAACTGAACACCAATAAAAAATGGATGGCTTGGTAGTTCAACAATCTATGCAGCCAACATACAATGTTCATAAACATCAGGAACTAAATGTTATATATAAAAGTAACAATTTGTCAAAATGCTGAGAACCGAAACTCTAGGTTCTCTAGAAATAGTTATGCTACTTTTGTATTTAACTTACCTCCATCCGCCTACCACTTTCATCTCTGCCAACAAATGACATACCAGCTGCTTCAAGTTCTGATATCATATCAGGATTGACCTACACAGGATGTACATAAACCTTGAGAACTGGAAAAATAAACCATCTTCCCCTAATATATAGCATCCCATGATCCCATGCATCAGTAGACTACCTCATATCTATGTCGATGCCGTTCATCAACAAAGGTTGCATCACCATACCTAGAACAGAAACAACCATTATAACAAAAGAAATAATGCATAGAATATATGAACCCCTAAAGATTTCAAGACTTATGTTACATATTATACAAGCACGTAAGGTTAAGAGAGCAATGTTCTCACAACTTGGCAGATTTGCAGTCAGGAACCTTCAAATAAGTCCTCCTTGTTCCCAGACGCATGGTTCCTCCCATATGAGTTTTTGAACCCTATGAAGTAAACCAGAACATATCTCTTCATGAAATAAGACCAATCAAGGCAATTTTCTTTTTGGCTAGAATAATAAAAGGCCCTTGAACTTTTACCACTTTATCTAGATAAGCCCTTATTTTTTTATTACACTCAAATAAGTCCTTAACCCTTCAATTGTATCCAAATAAGTCTCCAACCTTTGATTTATACCTACATAAACCCTTAACATAAATTAACATTTCATTTGAGATAAGGTCTTACTCAGGTAGAAATTAAAGGAGAAAGACTTATTTGGATACAATAAATACATAAGGGCTTAAAAGAAAAGTAAAATAATTGATGGATTGTTTAGTATTTTGTCTTTTTGTCAAAGATTATATACCTCTGGCATAAATATGACACAAGGATTTGATGTTTTAGGATCAAATTCTATACTGTTTGCATTATGCAAACCTAAAACAGAACGTGCATATTCTATGACTGCTATCTGCATTCCGAGGCAAATGCCCAGGAAAGGAACATTGCTTTCACGAGCATACTTTGCAGCAAGAATCTTCCCTTGCACTCCCCTATCACCAAAACCACCAGGAACTAAGATACCATCAGCACCCTGTAATTAGAGACCTTTTAGAGGATCTTCTCAAGGAAATATCTATGAAACAAGGAAAGATGAAGAATCTGAAACCAAAAAGAAAATATATCATGGAGTGGAGAAAGAAAAGAACCTTCAAATGGTTCCATGCTGCTTTGAAAGTGTTAGGATCCTGTAAAGAGTAAATTATTGTCATTGTAAGTATACATGTACTACATTAAGTGGGGCAATATTTTCTTTAACAGAAAATATGCACAATTCTCCATCAAACCAGTGCAGCAAAAATTTACAATCAAGACTCACCTCTTCAGCAGTAATATCTTCTAGATGGCTTGCTTCAACCCACTCCACAACAAGCTTCTTGCGATGGTGAACTGATGCATGCAAAAGTGCCTACAGCAATAAACCCGTTAATTAGAAACCATTTGTATCACATGCATATTACCTGCACTCATCTTTGGTCTAACTGGAGATTCGGTAGTGGATGTTGTAAGACTAGAGTTCTAACTGAAGTTAGTTCAAAGATGCTAAACAAGAACTTGGAGAACTTGATGGAAAATATTGTAGGCTATAGAAAATAACAGGCTTCCCCACAAAAGTTTCACACTTTTGAAAGCCAAACACCTTGCATCTACTTTTGCAGTAGAAAAGCTCTTCCAGATATTACATCAAACAACCACTTATATCTCATAGAAGGTTTCATATGAGAGGAAAGAGTTTTCTTGGGAATGAAGGCAGGGATTACATGGTGCACAAGTAGCTAATGTAAACACAGCATTAACTATATAGAAATGACTTAGTGAAGAAGGTAAATGATAATGATGATGATGATAGATATAGCTTTTCATAACTTTTAGAACTAATGAAGGTTTCACCTTTAAAACGGATAAATAAGAATCTGTAAGCCCAACATATTTTCCAACCATGGCAATTTTAACCTGCAATGTAAATGACAGCAAATAACATTATGATTCCACCATGAGCAAATAAATACAACTCATAATTTACGGTTGCTTGAGACCCACAGGATCATGAAGCATGTCATAATTTTTGGTCCTAGCAGTCCACTCTGTTAAGTCAGGTTCCCTTGCAATCCTGCAATTCATAGAAACGCAAATATAAATGCCCGGAAAACCACAGCCAGATGCTGCAGCATAAAAAATTACTCCCATCACAGCAAAGATATAAAGAGAAAACAAAGGGAGAGGAGATTGATCATGCAACAGAAAAAGCAGAAAGAAGAGAGGAGGAGTGGATATATGGTTCAAAGGCAGACCCTAGAAGGTTCAGTCCTTTCAAGATTGCTTCATGTGCTTTTTGATCCTACTCATCATCAGAAAAAATATATATATAAATAACAAAAGGACATTCTGCAGTCAAGTTGTGTTTGAGAAGTTAAACAACAATAAACTCAACAAAAAACTGTTCTAAAAAAACTTACTCTCAATAGTAAAGGTATGTGCCAGATATTTGGAACATCATAAAGAGTGACAATATTTTCTGCCTGGAAAAAAGTCATTTTTCATAATAACAGTAATTACTGATTTTAGAAATGTGAAAGACAAATAGCATTCGTACTGTATTACCGGCACATGGCAAAACTGAGAGAGTTTTTCCTTGACATTGTCATCAAGTGCCTATGGGGAAAAAAAGAAAAAGGTTAGTGAAAATTAATAAGAAATGCAAAACCAGCACCAGCGCATACATTTGAATAATAGAAATGACAGTTAAACCTTTGTACTGCGGCAAGCAAGAATATTTGGGGTCAAGCCAAGTCCTCTAAGTCCCCGAACACTATGCTGGGTAGGCTTTGTTTTCTATTATTTTCAATTTGTCATAAAGATAATTAGAAATAGCGACAAATCAAGCTTATAAGTTGATTAAATGCATCAAGCTTCAGAACATGATCTATAATCTATATACAATTTACAAAATTTGATGTATAAACAGATACACAGTCTCTAGGCATACCTGCTCACCGACAACACTGAGAACAGGCACAAGGCTGACATGAACCAAACAAAAATTTCCAGTGCCTAAAATAAGAAATATAAAGTGAAATTATGATCATACCAGTTGAACATCTGAGAGAAAATAACATTCAAAATTCAGATAAGGAAGAAGGACATTATTCTTACCTACACGGTATGAGAATTGACCAAGGGCTTCAATAAATGGCATAGATTCAATATCCCCTGGATAAAGAAAAGTGGTAAATAAGGAAAAAAAATAAGAACAAGAATTGCAGCAAACAGACATCAATGAAGTGAATGTACCTATAGTTCCACCCAATTCAATGACACAAACATCAGCAGGACCTTCCTTTCCATCGACTGGTATCATTGCCGCACGTTCTATCCACTCTTGGATTTCATCTGTAATGTGAGGAACAACCTACAGCAGACAAGAGACTTAAATTAGGAAATCATAAGGTAGCAATGCATAGGAGATTTTGTTGATAAAAGAGTGGAAAGCTTAAAAACGGACCTGCACAGTCTTGCCAAGATAATCTCCCTTTCTCTCCTTGTCAATAATAGACTGTGAAAAACAGAAGGAGCATGGTGATTGAAGAGAGAGTTTTTGAATTGGAATGGAAGAAAGAAGAAAGGAACGCGAAGAGACCTGGTAAATCTTTCCCGTTGTTATATTATTCTCACGCGTTAATGTGATGTCTAGAAAGCGCTCATAGTTTCCAAGGTCGAGGTCCACCTTAAATCAAATGTACGATATCATCATCATCAAGGTTCGATCGAACATGGATGTAAAAATAAATAGGAGAAAAAAAATAACCTCGCCGCCATCATCAAGGACAAACACCTCTCCATGCTCAAAAGGAGACATTGTACCGGCATCGGTGTTAAGATAAGGATCTGCAGATGACCATATTATTATAACGTGAAAAAAAAGAAATGAGTGAAACCATCGGAATTGCAGAAGAAGAAAAAGAAAATACCAATCTTAATGGAAGTGACACGAAGGCCGCATGATTTGAGAAGAAGGCCGATGCTACTGGCAGTTACCCCTTTCCCAAGGCCGCTCACTACACCTCCTGTAACCAGCACGTACTTCATTTTCTTCTCTCTTTGTAGCACCAGCAGCTATAACAAATGAAATGAAAATAGAGGAGAATCAAAGGAAGATACTTATAAAATATCCAGCCAGCCAACCAACCGAAGCTTTGCTCTTCTTATAATACCAAAGCAAAGCATTACGCGAAAAGGGGGGGAAAAAAAAAAAAACACAGACCTCTCCTCTCCTCTCGTCTGCTGGTTCTCAATGGTAAACGCACTTTACAAAATAAAGTAAAAAAGGCTTTGTTTTCCCAAGAATCAGAAGCAGAATGAGAATGTCAAATGCGGCAATGCATGGAATTGAAACTAAAAACCAAAATCAGAGATAAATATAAATAATAATGTATGTAGTGGTAATACACCCTTTCTCCCTCTCTCCCTCTTTGCTTTTTCAAGTTCAAGGCGGCGGGTGAATGAGTGAATGAAGGAAACAAACTATACCCAAAACCCACGACCTTACCCTTTTTATTTCTTTTTTTTTTTTAATACACCTAAACAATAAAATAAATAAACATAAACAAAAATCATGCTTTTCCTTTTAAATTTATCCAAGAGTTAAAGGTCACTTCAATCTGAAGTCAACAATTCAATATTATCAAGTTTAAATTTGGTTTAATTTGAAATTTTATTAATGTTTTTATTTAGATTATTGAAATATTTTTACTATTAAAAGAATAAATTTTATCCAAATAAAAATAGATTGAGTATATTTAAATTCGATTAGTATAAATATTATTATCAAGAAGATGTAAGTTCGAGTGCACTTAAACACAATATCTTTTATTTATAAATTAAAAAAGATTATAAATAATTTAAAATACATCAAAACTTATAACTAAATTACTAAAAATAGGTAATTTGGATCCACCAAACTTAACCTAATTGAGCTTATAAAGGATATAATTTTTTCCTAATCCCGTGACCAACTTCTTAAACACCCTACCTATAACATCCACCTATGTCTTACCTCTAAACCTATTGAAGAGCTAGGTTAGGTATATATATATATATATATATATATATATAACCTATCTTGTTTCATTTAGGTTGAAAAGGTGGGTTGAGTTGAGAATTGATAAAAAAAATTTAGTTGAATTTAACTTGGATTTATTTATTCATAGATTGAGTTTTCAAAATTATTATATGTAATAT
Organism: Gossypium arboreum; assembly: GCF_025698485.1. NCBI lineage: Eukaryota > Viridiplantae > Streptophyta > Magnoliopsida > Malvales > Malvaceae > Gossypium > Gossypium arboreum. The sequence continues at coordinate 103,579,555 of NC_069070.1, read as the reverse complement.
TTGAATAAAATTTTGAATAATAAAATTAATTTATATAAATTTAAGGGAAGATTTTACTTGTATCAAAGTAAATTTAAAGGTTTTGTCAATTAAGTTTTAGTTCAATTAGCATAGGTATTGTTGCCAATGCAGGAATATATGGGTTCGAGTGCGCTAAATCATATTATCTTTCTATTTCTGTGTTAGGAAAGGGTTATGAGTAATTTTAAACATTATGTCACAAAAATAATATAATCAGAATCTATAATGAGATTGTTCAAAAAAATTAAAGAAATTTTACATATTTTCATATATTTTTGTACTATTAATATTTTAATGATTTAACATATATATTTTATACTCTATTCAGATAGATAATGTATGTCAAATTTGACATAAATTAAAATTCTAACGATTTGTTTTATGTATAAAACTTTCAATTATTCAATAAATAGTAACATGTACAATATTTAGATCGATATAATAGAGATATCGAATCAATTCAAAATTTACATGCATAATGTGTATAATTATATTGATAAACTCAACTACAAAAACATACAAAAAAAAAAAGAGTAAAATTACCTTAATTCTAAATTAATATAAGTGATTCCTCTCCTAAATTTAATTATAAAAATGCATTAGTAAAATATTTTAATAATAAATGAGATGATTGGAATGAAATTAGCATTTAATCAAGTGTACCACATCCTCTTTATTATATTTTTAACTTCAAAAACAAGTATTCATGGATAAAGTTTTAAAATAAAAGTATCAATAAATGTTTATCAGAATTCAAATTGGTTTAATAATTTAAGTCCCAAATCAATAACCCTCCATAAAAGCTGTCCCTAAATGAAAGAATGAGAAAATTGAAAGTATGGTTAAAGCAATGGTTTAACTAATATAAGAGACACTAATTATGTCATTTTAATCAGACGGTTGAGAAGGAATTTCTTTTATAACCATAAATGCTACTCATCTATTTTATTTTCTAAGGTTAATATTGATATTTAGATAAAATTCTTTTAACAATAATAATTTTAAAATTTAAATTTGGTTCAAATGTTCGGGTAAAAGTTCATTTATACTCCTTCCAATCACTTATTAGATAAGAGATAAAGTTAATTTTTTAGATTTTCATTAGTTTATATATTTGTGTAGTATTAATTTTCGTTTTGGAGATATTATTTGTGTTAATTATTTTTAATGCGCTACTTATATTTGTCAAAACTTATATATTTTGGTATTTAAGAGTAACAATGTTAACTTCTTTTAGTCTTTATTTTGGGTCTTATGATTAATGAAAGTTTATCGCTAAATTATTTAGGTCTGAATTTTTGATGATCTTATTAATAGAATAAATTTAATGTTAATTGTGAATTTGTTTAATTTGCCAAATATAGTCCAATGGATGTGATTTAATTGAGTTTTAGGGTTGATTTGATTATGTTAATTGATATTATTATTAGCTAATTATGACTTTTCATCAAATCAACTCTAAAACTCGAATTAAACACTAAAAAGTTAACGTTATTGTCTTCAGGTACTAAAATGTATATATTTTGTCAAATACAAGTACCACATTAGACTAACAAATAACACAAATACCATATTAAAATAGTTTCAAACTAAAGTACCAAATTATACATTAAGCCTATTTTTATACATTAATAATTCATTACAAGTAGATTGTTCAATATTTACTAGAAATCCTATCACGTGCATGTGTGTGCAAACCACAAATTTAGAACACAAATGTGTGTTTAAAAATAACATATAATAAACAATGAAACATATAGTTTAAAACTAATTATTAATAACATATGAAATATATACAATGTTAAAATGAAAAAATTTAGATTAAAATTATTTATCATGGTATTGTTATCAATCTTTAATTAGTTTCGAGTTAACTTGTGGCACCAACTCAATCAAATACATTAATATATATATATATATATATATATATATATAATTGATGAAGGTAATAAAGTATGCATAATGAAAATTGATATGTATAAAAAGATCAAAACAAAGTTTTAGTTGAGTGGTAAATCAAAGATTTTACTAATGCAATTGGTTCGGGTTGGTGTCGTTATCAGTCTTTAGTCGGTGTCAATTAACTTGTGACACCAACTCAATCAAATACATTAATATAGATATATACAATTGATGGAGGTAATAAAGTGTGTATAATAAAAATTGAAATGTACAAAAATATTAAAATAAAGTTTTAGTTGAGTGTTAAATTAAATGTTTTACTAATGCAATTGTTCTTGGTTCAAATTTCACCATATGCATATTTTTATTGATTTTTAAATAAAAAACGAAATTACTTTCAAATAATATAACTTTTTTAATTACGAAATGATATTTTCGTAATTTCCAGCCTAATTGAAGGTGACACCAACTCAATAAAACACATAATAAATAGTATAATTATAATGTACATACAATTTCTCGAGACACCACATCTTTTAAATATTTTACATGTTTTTTGTTGTCTTAAATTATTCTTATTTTATATAATTTGTCAATATAATTCAAAATTTTGTTTTATAATCTATGATTGAGACTTGTGATTATCCCTCCAAATAATATTATCTCTAAAATTTGAATTTGTATATTTTTCTTAAGAGTGCAATATTATCTTACCACATACCTAACACTTATTATTAAAAGAAAAAACATAAGGATTAAAAATAATAAAATATGTTATTGATGATCATAAAATGGAATTTTAATTTAAAATTCATTTACTTAAAAATTACACCATTACGACTACCATATACTAATATAAATTTTAAGTTTAAACTTATTCTTCAAATGCAAGCAACAGAATATTCTAGTTTGCCCAAATATATCCTAATTTGTGAATAAATAGTTCAAGTTCACCCTTTTTATGAAAAATTGAATACATTTATTTAAGGAAAATTATTAAAATCTTTTTTTAATAATAAATTCTAATTATATCTATTTTTTTTTACACAACACCTAAAATTACCCAAAGTCCCTCTCCAACTTATAAATAAGAAGATAATGCGTTATAGCGCACTCGAACCCACATCCTCCTATATTGACAATAATACCCATACCAATCAAGTTAAGATTTAAATCAACATAATTATTAAAAGTTTTAATTCTACAAAGAATGTTAACATCTTATCATACCTTCTTAAATTGTATTTGAAATGTTAAAAAATAATTAAAACATGTGACAATTGACAAATAATTATCGTTTATTTAATGTATATTACGATTTTTAACTTATACTTTTAATAAAATTTAAAATATTAATAATTTAACATATTTATGTATATTTATACGTACATGGCATATAAGAATATTAAAAAATGCTCCAAATATAACGTATATGGATATTATAATTAAGTTCTTAATTGAGAAAATATTATAAGTTAATACAAGAATTTTTATTTTTAAATTTTACTTTTATAAAGTAATAAACAATTAGGAGCATGTTATTATTTTTATATAAAATTTACAAAAATAATTTAAACTCAAAATAAATCTAAAAACACATATACTATAAATTTAAGACACCAAAATATTCAAACATCACCTTTGCTATTTCAATCAAATTCTTATTGATTTCTTACATAACATTTCAATAAATATAGTTTTACATAATTAATTTTACTTACAAGTGTACCATAATTATAAATAATTAAGTTTTTAAAAGTAAATAATTAAGTTAAAAGACAAAATTTTGACTTCATATTAAATTAAAATTTAATTATAATTTCAATTATTCAATTTTAAATCACTCTTCAACTCAATAATATAAAAATAAGACTGGATTAACATTCAACATCTAGCTCTTTTCATTTACTTGTTAGTTAAAAAACTTAAAAATTTTTCAAAATTCATTATTATTTTCATTTAGAATTTAATTTATGGTTTGAATTTTTACTGGTAAAATATTTTAATTATTCAAAATAGTTAATTAAATTTAGGACAAGTTTAGACACATGGTAAAAAAATATAATTATCAGAGTAGCAATCACATCATTAAGAAATTTTAATTTCTTAAACAAATTTAGTTAGTAGAGTATAATTAAATCTTAAAAAATTAAAAAGAATATTTAAAAAAAGTTTGAAAGCCTTCATAGTTGATGTAATTTCTTTAATTGTCGTTATTTCCTAAGAGTTGAATAGTGTAATTGGGATATTTTAAGTAGACTCAATACTCACAAATTATAATAAATATTTAAATATGTTACATGTATAATTATAAATAATTATACTAAAAATTACTTTACGGCTTTTTTTTTAAACACAATCTTAATTATGTTTAATAAATATAAAATATAAAATATAAAATCATGCGTAAGATAAATGAGAAATGATCATGATTTCACAATGGTTAGATGATAAGGTCTTAAAAGAAGTCAAACATTTCTTTTCTTACACGTTATTCATCACTTGCTTTATTTATTTATTAATTAATTAAAACCTTTTGAAGGGTGTTTATCTAAACTTTATAAATTTATTTTAATTAAAATTTTATTGGAAAATAGGTTCTTCTTCTTGTACATTTAGATTTAGGGAATGAAATGGCTTTCAGCCCTCAACGTTGAAATTTATAACTTTCTTTTTCTCATCACGTCAGTTGATCGTTTTCTTTTTTTCTTTATGGGACATAAACAGTTGATTGTTGGTGAAGGATTCTATTTGTTTTCACATTTAACGTTAAAAAAAAGAAGCCAATTTTGATTATCTCATACTATAAACCTAAATTACATTTTTAAAACATTATAAAATCGTTGTATTATAATATTTAAAATAAATTTAAAATTACAAAAAATTTGATTTAATGTAAAAAATATATATATGAAATTTTGTTTTAGTGCAAAAGTATATATATAAACTTTTTTATTTTGATTAAATTTGCATAAGTCACTAGAAATGTTATTTAAATCACATTATTTTATGTTTACTTATTATATAAATAAATAGTTATTAGAACTTTTATTATACGATTATGCGTGGGAAACCACATATAGGTAAGTTTGAAAATAACATAAAATAAATGTTTAATTAAACATGAGACCCTTGAATTATTGGTTTTGTTTGAGTTACTTACCTAAACTATTTTTTAGTCGATTCGAGTATCTAAACTTTGATTCCATTACTAAAGTTATTACTTTCCTTTAGTGTCATTAAAAAAAGTTTCAGCCAATAGAATTGTACCACGTCACACACCATTAAAATATAATTAAAAATATTTTATATTAATATTAAATAAAAATAATTATATCAATTTAAATAAAAAATTTACGTCTCCCCCACTGATGTGATTCCGAGATCAAGCAAAATGACAAATTCTATTACACTCTAAACCCGGCCTAGAAGTTTAAGTCGAATCTAGACGAGTTACACCAATGTATTGAAAACTTATTTCAGTAATTACCCAAAAAACATTCAAAACTTTACTTAATCTGTCGCGAAAAAATCTTTTCAGAGTTTAACATTGAAAATCGAAATCCATTTTATCGACTTGAGTGGTTTTGTAGTTTCACAATAAAATTATCAACTACTGGAGAATTAGCAAAAGCCAAGACGAGCTTAGAAACAGACTACAACCCCAAAAGATCAAAAGCATTTTTACATTATTGCAAAATAATTCGAGCTCCCACACGCCATCCAGTCCTAAGTCAGAGACTTACCTAAACACAAAAATATAAAACCAAAAGTTGAGCTATAAAACCCAGTGTATAACCAACATCAGTTGCAATTAACAAAACATAGTATATAAATCAAAGTAACACTGAGAACTTAATAGTGAGTATAAGACCGAAATGGAACAAACTGGAGTATCACGGAGGCTTCCATCATGCTAATATAATAGAACAACACAAACATACCAGAACATGACAAAGTAGAACGGAACAGAGCAGAACTAAATAGAACAACAAATATATGTCTATGTCGTTATAGTATTTGTCAAAACCATTCACAGTGCAAATTTATCGGAAAACATCCTACCCAACTCCATTACACACTAAAATAGAGTTCCCTGGCTTGTCCAACCAAATCACACCAACAGATAATTGTGGACAGTGCCACTTGAATCTGCAGTTAAAACTGCCAGATCAGATACATGTGGTCAAGCCACAATATTGCAGTAAAGCTGCCAAAACAAAATTATGGATAAACCACCAGATAATGCAGATCGTTAAACTGCCAAAAACTTTCTCCTTTCACATCATCCCAAATCCCATGCAGTATGTTATGGTATGCATATACAGAGTTAGTGTAATAAGTATGTATGTAACAATCCATTTTCAGTGAAATCAGAACAATAGTTTCGGGACCACAAATCCGACCCAAAAATAAAATTTATTTTTATTTTATTAGATGGTCGTATTATGATAGACATGTCGTGTGAAAATTTTGATACGAAAATTTTATCAACTAAGTGTTTAATTAGGAGAAAGACTAATCGCATAAAATGCAAAAGTTGAATTCTAGTAGCTATAAGGATTAAATAGCTATGGAATTCAAAACTAGAGGTCTTTATATGGTAATTAGACCATTAAAGAAAAAGTATGTAGATTTTTGGTGACTCATCCATAGAAATTTAGAAAAAGGGCAAAGACTAAATTGGAATTTGAAAAATAAGTAATTAATTAAAAGATGAAAAGAAAATATCATCTTATTTTCTGATCTTCTTCAACCTAAAATATATGGAAACCTTAGGGGAGAGAGAAGAAACTTTCATGGCCTAATTGGGTAAGTCCCCTTGTCTCGTTTTTTTGTAATTTTGATATTTTTGAAACCAGGATAGCTTAAACTATCTATTTGGGGGATTAATTTGAAAAGTTATCAAAGTATGGAAAATGGGTCATGGGTGCATATGCTGAAAATTAGAAATTTATAGTAGAAAATGAAAGGTTGTTGATAGATAAACAATTTTTACAAAGTGATTTTTGATGAAAATATGATTTAGGGACTAAAATGTAAACTTGTGAAATTGAAGAAAAAAATTCTGAATTTTTATGAATACATATGCTGTAGATTTTGTAATGGGATTTTGGTTAAACATGGAATAGGGAGTAAATTGCACAAGTTTTATTTTTTGAGCCTAGGGATGAAATTAGAATTTATGGAAAAGTTACGGGCAAAATGGTAATTTTTCCTAGGACATAAATTGAGTCCAAATAAATATGAAATATGTGAAATTGATGATTAAAGCTATTTATATAGATTCAGACAACACAAATTCGAGGTTAGACCGAGGAAAAGAAAATGTTTCGGATTAGTAGATTTTATATGCGAACAAGTATCGAGGTATGTTCGTGTAACTTAATCGGGTATGTAAATATGTTTAATTGAATATTTTATTATATGGAATGTAACTTATATTCATGTACATTACTTGAATTCTATAATAAGAAATTTAATACATGCTTGATATGGTGAAAAAGGGTTAAGTCCCGATTGAATATTGAATTTAGATGAATATATGCGCTTTCCAAAAACGAATAAGGTTCTGCATTTGTTGCGGATGGGATTTAGCTCGGACGAGTAATCCTATTGACCTTGCTATAGAAAGGATTTATCCAGGACGGGTAATCCAGATATAATACCTCTTGAATATACGTTATGATTAGGGTTTAGCCTAGACTGGTAATCCTAATTAAACTCTTTTGAACATATGTTATATAAAGGATTTAGCCTGGACTGGTAATCCTATTATACGATATGTGGCTTGAGAGTGTGTTCCTTGATTAAGAGCCCTAATGGGTACCCTTGAATAAGAAATTGACGGATTATTGAATCGCACACCTCGAATGTACAGAATTTCAATGATTCAACAGACACAACTCTTGGCATGATGAGAAAATTATGAGATGAAATGATAATGTCTTAAAGGAATATTGCATGATGAGCTCATCTATCCTTACTTGATGTATATGTAAACTTTGTGACTAACATGTTTGATTAAATGTATGTGTTTAGGCAATTTAGCTAAATGGATGGAAAATATGATATTGTATGCTTAGATTTAATAAACGGGATTGGTAAGTTTAGTTTCCATTATACGAACTTATTAAGCATGTAATACTTACTCCTTTTTATTTTTCCCTGTTTTATAGTGCTCAAAACCTCGCGAATGTTGGAAGAACATTGGAGCATCATCACACTCTCAACTAGCTTATTTTGGGTATACATAGCAAAATCATTTTGGTATAATGGCATGTATAGGACAACTTGACCATTAGTGGCTTGATAATGATGCTTGTAATCTAGCCATTGGAATGACTAGTAATGGTTGTTTTGATATACTTGTAATGTCAAGCTATGGTAGCTAAATATATGTTAAGTAGTTGATTGAATTATGTCTAATATATGGATTGAATTGATAAACAGTAAATTATACATATTTTTACCCCATGTTTAATGTATTTTATGGATGATTTCTCATTAGAATTGGTGAATTCAATGCTCCTAATGCTTTAATTTCATGTTTTATACTTAGGAGAGCATAGGAGAGTGAAAGGAACGAGAAACGGGCCAAAAATGGAGAAAATGGGCCAAAGTATGAAATCAACACGGCCTGGGCCTCCTCACACGGACAGACCACACGGCCGTGTCAATCTGGCAGAATTGGAGCACGACTCACACTGGTATAGTACACGTCCGTGCCATTCTAACAGGCTCGAACACAGCCTGAAGTAATCGCACACGGGCTTGTCCCTGCCGAGCCCAAGTTAAGTCCAATTCGAAAAAGGCCACTTTTGAGGGCTTCTAGGCATTCCAAAGCCTATAAATACACCCTAGAAGAAGAGAAAAAAGGAGACGGAGAATAAAGGGTAAGGAATTACTCCGAGGAAGCCGATTGATCCATCTCAGAAGCCGGATTCATCATCAAAACTGAAGATCTCTCCTCAATTTCCCTTCAGGAGTTTTAGGTTTTTTTTATGTTTTGTATTCTTTATTCTTCTGAGATGTTTTCTTATTTAGTTATGAACTAAAACCCCTAAATACCTAAAGGGAATGAAACCTAAGACGAATCTTATTATTATTTTCTGAATCGTATGATAAATATTTAACTTGTTCTTAATTATGTGTTCTTAATTCTTGTTTTGATATCCCAGGATATTGATTCAAGACATGCTCTTATTCAGAGGAGGAATAGACCCTGTCTAAGAGTACTTTTGTCATAATTAAGTGGAGTTGATTATGCGCCTAGAAATAGGGTGACAAGATTTTGTTGGATTAGGGTGAAACCTAATAAAGGGATCCATAGATCGAGTTAATGCAACCCTAGAGTGTTAATTAGAGAAAAGTCTTGGTTATTCAATCTAAGGATTAGACGTTATTAGTCTTGAATAGGGATAATAACATAACTTAGGGATCTCTACGGAACAAGTTGAATGAATAAATCATCCGACTCGGAGCCAGAATAACAAGTAAAGTCGAGGTGGATTTTTCCTTAGGTATTGTCTCAAGTCAATTGATTTTCCCAAAAGCAATTCCCCAAATATTTTCTCTGTGCATTCTTAGTTTAGATAATTAGTTAATTAAAATAAAAACCCCTTTATTCTTAGTCTAGATAATAAAAAGACAGTCATTACTAGTACTTTTAGTTCCTTTGGGTTCGACAATTCGGTCTTGCTAAAACTATACTACTGTTCGATAGGTACACTTGCCTACATCGCGGTAATAGTTAGTTCAAGAATGAGTAATTATAAATATTTAAAACCTATCACGAAACCTCGCGATCATGAATCAATGTAAGATTGTTAGCATGTATGCATGTAATGGTATGCCATGCTGAATTATGAAAATTTCTTAATTTGAATGCTTGAATTGGTTGGAATGTGCTTGGTATGTTTTAGTGCAGGAAAATGGTAAATTTGGGTGACAAATGAGGATAGGAAATCGTTTTATTTTGTCCACACGGGCAAACACACGGGCGTGTGTTTAGACCGTATGTGACACACGGCCTCGTAACATGGGCATGTGGTCAGGCCGTGTGTCCCCTGCACCTTAATTTTGAGAAACAGAATGCTCAAAATTAAGCACACGGGCAGAAACACGGACGTGTGTCTCAGCTTGTGTGCTACACGGCCTAGAACACGGGCGTGTGTCTTGGCCATGTAAAACCTGCACCTAATTTCAAATTAAATTAATTAACAACACGGCCTAGCACACAGGTGTGTAGCATGGCCGTGTGCATAATTCAAAGAGTTACACGGGGTTGAACACGACCTCTAGCATGGGCGTGTCCCAGGGTCACACGGGCGTGTCCCTTGGACCACAAGGGCATGTGAGCCCTACACATTGGAAATTTTTTTGTAATTTCACGAAAAATTCTTAGAGCTCCTGATTAAGTCCTGACTCGATTCTAATGCTCGTATTAGGCCTCAAGGATCCAATTAAGAGACGTTTTGAATGATCTCGGTTAATGAATAGTAATTTACATAAATTATTTGTAAGATGTTCTGAAAGTTTCAGTAATGCTCTGAAACGCTGTTCCGACGATGGATATGGGTTAGGGGTGTTACAATATAGGTCATGCTATCGAACCATAACAAAATCAGCAGGCATGAGAGTCCATGCTTTGTAAAACAAATTTATCAAACCTCAACAGATCACATTAGATTGTCATGAAGTCACATGCATGGTTATATATATAAATCAATACTAATCGATTCAACATATTTAGATATCACATTTTCTTAATCAATAGAGTGATGTAGGGGTGTACTATCAAACTTAATAGAATACAGATCGTACTTGGATAGTTTGCATGCATTAAGCAAGAGTACATTTCGTTCTGACAGACCCTACTTACTTAGGTTCAAGCATAGCAGATATACGTACAGATCACAAGTTATTCATATCAGATCATCAGATATCAAGTTATATAGCCTAATTCAGATCATACGGACCCTACAGTAGGCCTATGTTTGTTTTGAATGATGCTTGTAGCCTAAGGGGAAAAATTTCAAATATTGGTCCACACATTCGTGTGGTTTCACATGGCTTGGATAGCTGGCCTGTGTGCCTCCATACGGTCTAGCACACTCCCATGCATTTTCCTGTGTGTCCTACAAGGCCTGACACACGCTCGTGTTACTTGCTCGTGTGGTTCTAATATGCAACCAGTGAGTTATACGGCCTTGACACATACTTGTGCCATTGGCTCGTGTGAACTCTGTATAACACATAACCATAGACGGCCTGAGCATATGCTTGTGTGCCAAGCCCATGTGCCTCTAATTTTTATGAACAGTGAGTTACACAGCTTGGCACATGTCCGTGTGGTGTCAACAGTCAGTTTTTCGACTACTAAACTCAAAACAAAAGTTGGGTTATCGGTATCTACTTGATACGAATCCGAAGTAGAAGTAACAAGGATGGGTTCCCATCCCTAAATCACAAGTAATTTTCCAACAAACGATTAACTCGCAGTCAAATCGCTAAAACCTAACATTTCAAAATCGAAGTTACGTCAAAGAACTTTTGACACCAAAACTTTAAATTGAATTTACTGGCCAACGAATTAAACTAGAAGGAGAAGTCAGACCCCGTACAGAATTAGTGTAACATAACATAACAAAAAGAAATGTCACTTGAAAATAAGAAACCAAAACGAAGAAACTAAAGAACGGTAAAAGAATGATAGAAAAAGAAGGAACAAAATGAAAAACCACATCGGAGGTTTTTGGATGGTTTTAAGTAACCAACCAAAACTAGCTACCACACAATGAAATTAAAAATAAAACATTCTCTATTGCTTTCACTGGAATTCGAACACAAGGCCAAAGAGTATACAGAAGCTTAACCATTAAACCAGCAGGCTCATTCTTGACATCAAATGACTGAATTTAACTTATAAACCAAATGTTCAAAGGTAAGGGTTAAATCAAAATAACAAATTTTCTAGAAACATAATTCGAACCTAAAACCTCACACACATACCCAAAACACTTAACCATTAGACCAAATCAATTTACTTGTCATACATTTTAAAATTTTAATTCAAACCTAGAACATAACCACTTTGGGTTTCACTAACTCACTTTCTTTTAACTTGGTTTTTTGGATGTTACAAATTCATAGGGCCATTGAAGGATGATAATGGGCCGAATATTTAAGGTCCAATTACACAAGGAACACATCAAGCCTTGTTAGATTCCTTCCAAGTTTCTATTGGGCCACCTTCAAAGGTCCAAGCTGATCGGTTCAAGAGAGTTTTTAGTGGATTGATGTATGGGATTTGGAACAAAGTCCAAGATAATTACAATCAAGTTGGGCCAAGTCCAAGTTCAAATTTGCTTCATATGATCCAAGTGATGGTTGAGTATCGTAGTAAGCCTGAACTAACCATTCAGCCACCTTGATCCATCTAGATTAATTCTAGCTTTAATTTTATTTCAATAAACTTGCATTTCATTTTTTATCCATAGATTTATTATGTCGTGTGTTTCAATTATGTGTTAAGTTGTGTCATGTTTAATCATGTGACTAACGCCCTATTTGGTTCAATGTAATGGCTATTCCATTATGACACGGTTTAAAACTTTACGAAAAATAAATGTTTGGTTCGTTGAATGCTCAAAACATCGAATGGCAATTCCAAGTTCATTCCAAAAATTATTGAATAGCCATTCAGAGGATGAGGTTCTGAATTGGCTATTCCAGCCTCTCCACCAAATGACTCTTCTTTTTCCCTCCGAAAACACCCTTCCTTAGACTAAAATTTCTTAACGGTTCTAAATTTTTTTGGCCATTCGACAATATCACGCTCAAATCAACCTAAAAGGAAGCAAATCAACTTGAAGGCTAAATTAACTGGATTTTGTTGTAAGTTCAATTCAACGAGGGTTCATTTTGCATTTTTATTGAATTTTTTTTGTTTCTGATGATTTGTCCAAGGGGAATTAAAATTGTAACAGTCCGATTTTCAATTGTGATGGAACAATGGTTTTGAGACTACAAATTTCTGTCGTGTCGACTTATAAACGTTATTTTTAGAATATCTATGGAGTCGTTAGAGTCATATTAAAATTTAGTCCAGAAATATTAACATTTAGATAGCTAAATAAGTAAACAGGACAAAATTGTAAAAGGCATAAAACTTAGTAATTATTGCATTTAGATGATTAAATAGCTTAATAATTAAATGTTGAAGGATCTAAGTGGTAATTTAACCCTAGTTAATATGTTGGAGGGCATTATGGATGAAAATTATAAAATAATATTTGATTTAATAACAAAATGGTAAATATTATAAAATTAAAATAAAATTAAATGAAGTAAAAGATATTTGCTTCTTCATTTTCACTTCATCTTGTTGAAAACACAATGGAAACCTAGCTTGGAGGTTCGACCATTGTTTTCACTTGCATGTAAGTCCGTTTTGAGACTGTTTCTTGTAATTTTTATATTTTTGAGATCATTGCAATTAGGTCTAACTAGCCTGTACTTTCATTTTTAAATCTATTAATAATTTTATAAGTTGCTATTGATAAAAATTATATGTTTTTGATGATAACTATAAAGCTTTGATTGTGTTATTTGGTGATTTTGTAAAGTGATTTTTGTTATATTTTGATTTAGGGATTAAATTGTGAAAATGTCAAAATTTTAGGGTTTGATAGTGAATTTGATGTTTAGTAAGGACTTTTTAAGGGCTTAGTATATTCAACTAAAATGTTGACTTGAGAAAAATGGTTAATTTGATGATTTTCAGGTTAAGGCACTAAATTGTAGAAGTTGTAAAAATTAGGGGTGATTATGTAAATTCAAAAAAATAAAAGTGTATAAAAGGTAAAATTAATTGGAAGGTGAAAAGTAAGCTAATAATTGAGAAATTTTACATTCCAGATCAATACTCTATTGATATACATGGAAAAAAAATCGTGGATTAGTCCCTAAACTTTTGCAGCTACTACAATTCAATTCAAGTAAGTTAGTACAATTTATAATTTAACATCTATATGAAATGTTTGATGATATAATGTGATATAATAGATATATTTGATTATAAATGATGTAAATTTATTTGAGAAAAGTTGTTGAAATTCAATATGTGGATCTGATTGGATGCGGGATAGAGTACAATTGAGATATGGTGTGTTATGGGGGATTGGAATGGAGATTGTTGTGGAGTGTTATGTATATTTCCCGAGTAGGTCAATGTTAAGCATTTTTTGTGAACTTTCATGTTATACTCCTTATTTTGGCGTGTTTTCGGTTAGACTAGCTTTTCAGAGCCATTGGTGTGTTATTGGGTGGAGTAGCTCTTCGGAGCCATTGGTGTGTTATCAGGTGGATCGACTCTTATGTGCATTTGGCATGTTATCGGGTGGATTAGATCTTACGAGCATTTGCCGTGTTTCGATTGGAATATCAATGTACTCATATCCGTAAGTCGTTCATCAGAATGTAAATCTCTGTAATGTAACTTGTTTAGTGATTCTGATGGTTATGATATGTATTTAAGCTTTGAATTGAATTTTCCAATTCACCTAGTTGATATTGTGGATGATAGGGAACGCATATGGTTATATTATTATTGAATGATTTGTTTTACTTACTTTGGTAAGATTTATCGTTTTAGTATGTCGAACTTACTAAGCTTTAATAAGCTTGTGTTATTTTCTGTTCTTATAGATACTTTGAAGGTTGGACAGACGGATTGGTACTCAAGTCACACTATCTACTCATTTTTGGTAGTTTTTGAAACATTCATTTCGGATTATATGGCATGTAATAGGCTTGTATGTCATTACTATTGTTTTGATATGTAAAATGTTAAAGTATGATCTTAAGTGCAAGTAGTTAACCTAATATTATAGGTGAACTAAGGAAGATTTTTTAGTGCAAATATATGGTATGTGTTAATGGAATGTTGTGATTGAGGTGCCTAAGTTAGGCATATTGGTTGAATGTTAGATGGTGTGATTTAACATACTTTGAATGATAGTTTTTTTTTTGTTATGAAATTGTATATATACTTGTAGTATCAATGAGGATACATTGGTTAGGTACTTAGGACGGTTGATTTAGCATGTTTTTAGCTTGTTGAATGTCACTTTGAATAGGTCTTTTGGCTGGTAAATGAATTACTTAGAGTCTAAGTAAGCTTGAAATGGTAAACTTGTTGTTTAAGGTTCATTTGGGTCCACACGACCTGAGACACGGACATGCGACTCAGTCGTGTGAAACACACGGCTTGGTGACACGGATGTATGTCATTTGATGATTTCTTTAGCGCCCAAGTCAGTGAGTTACACGGCCTAACACATGATCTAGCATACGGGCGTGTAAGGCAACTTAGAGAGTTACATGGCCTGGCACACGAGCGTGTGACACAGCCATGTGACCCTACACAAGGAGTTACACGGGTGAGGACACGGGTTGGGACATGGCCGTGTTTCCCTAGTTCATTTTTTATAAGGCCCGAGACATGGGCATGTGTTTTAGCCGTGTAACCCTTGTTATGCAAAATTTGCATATTTTTCCTAAACTTTTCAAATTATTTCAAATTGGTTCGAAATTGTTTCTAGGTTATTTTTAAAGCCTTGAGGGCTCGATTTAGGGACAATATGCATGTGTAAAAATGGTTTATGATGTGATTATAATATTGAATGGTATAATGTGTAAATATTTTTTTATTATTTAATAATACTCTGTAACCCTAATTCGGTGACGGAGATGGGTTTGTGGTGTTACAGAAATGGATTCTGCAACTGTTCATTAGGAGATCAATTCGTTCTTCAAGTCAGCTCCTCCTCTCAAATATTCCGCTAAAATCACTGATAAATTGAATCAGTTCATCCAATTTGATTCTCCTTCAGGTATAATACTTGAAGCTAATCAATTTTGCATACGTTTTCCCCTATCGTATATTTGTTTGCATATGTATACCATTTCTTATTTTTCATAAGAAGAAAAAGGGAGAAGGGTTGATGAGCTACTAAAACGATGCCCAAATCTTAAAAAAATTATTATTTTTGGGGTTATTTCAAAAGCTAAGTTACACGAGGAATGTCAGGTATATGCCAGATTCACCTCATCTATTATTCGACTTATGGGGAAATACATGCATATAGAGGTGCAACTTGAATATGAGTAAAGTTTTATCAAATAAATTTCTAAACTTAAGTCCTGTATCAATTGTGAATTATATGAGCAGATATGCAGTAGATTTTGCATAATGTAAATCCCAAACATCTTTCCTTTTTGTATCTTACATTTCATTGATGTTATTTTTTCAATTTGATAGGAAAATATATGCAATAAAAAGAATAGGTCGTTTTTTTACTCAATTGTTATTTTGCTCCGTTGCTATTATTGATCATGTTGTTCTCTTCAAAGTTGAAGATCTCTCTAATTTTTTTGTCTGTATTCATGTGGAATGTCCTTTATGTATGATTTGCCTTATATTAACACCTTTGATGAAGCTAAAGTTTCAAAAAGCTTTAACCAAAATTAATATTTGGTTTTGTGTGTATACACATTATACCCATATCAATATCTTATACTTATAAAATGAAACCAGATGAGAATCATTGATAAACTAGTAATCCTTGATTAGAACATTCCAAGACAAAATGGTAAGTGCTTGTCTCTTGTGGTTCACAATAAAACTATCCCATCAAAGCATTTCTAAAGTTTTGGGACTTGTACAATTTGCACATTTATTTCATTGTCAATTTATAACTTAGCTTCTGGTTGAACCAATTACCAATAGTGTTTGTATCTTTGGTTCTTTAACTGTGATTAATTTTCTCTTATCATGAAACAGAGTGAATGTTCCTTTTGAATTTTCTGTTCAATTATCACGTTGAGGCATATTGTAGGGTGCACAGGCCACTAATAGAGATCATAAAGTACTAAAAGAGTTGTGATTTTCTTTTGTATTTCCTTTTGCATTGTAATTGTTAATTACCTTTTCAGAATCCACCTAGGAAACTTAAATAGCCAATATCTTTCATTCGATGTGTTCCATTGGCCATTTTAATATGGTAAGCATAGCTTCCTTCTAACTTCCTAGTATTACTCCAGCATAATTTTTTCTTTGTTTTATTTGCTGGCATTGGTTTTAAGGGATTAGAGGGGGTCAAGTTTGTATTTGAAATTTGCTTAAGAAAGAGTACAATATACAGAGAACAAATAAAGATGCAGTAACTTTTGCGTTGGTGTTAATGATAAAGAAGATGCTATAGAATGACAATTACTTTTTTACAAATCTTTTGATTGTTGCATTTTTTGATAAGCAACATGATTGGGAAATGGATTACTAATTAACAGAATTCCAAATTCGGGCTATCCTATCCCTACATATCAAAAGTAACATGGAATAGGAGAGTCTTATCTGTCTCAGTAGTTGGTATGTTTTTGCCGTTTTAGCATAAAAAATGTAAGAATGCAAGAGATTTATTATGAAATACAGATATCGTGATGGACTATTACATCATTTTTGTGTTTTAGGGGGGGATGGGGTGGCTCAGTATATTCAAGAAATGCTTAGTTGCTTTTTGACTTTATGAGAATCTTTTTGCTAACAGAGGTGGCTTTGAATAACCATGTTGTGAAATAGACCTTGTGGTCTTCGTCTAGTATATGAGGGGTTAAAACAATGTAAGCACCTAATAACCATATACAAGCCCTATTCTGCCACACAATTGGAGCAAGAGTACAAGACCGACGCAGATTAGAGTAAGAGAGCCTCAAAATCATCATTCTTATAATTACAAATATCAAAAGTCCCTCCTTGAGGATTTGGCCGCATATTTTCTTGGTGAACAAAAGGCCATAAGTGGTTTTCTTGGGCTGGGAACATCCTCTGGGAGAACCCCACCTAATCTTACTCCTAATCCTAATTGTAGGAATCATCTAATGGAACAAGAAGAATCTGTTATTGCTCCCAGTCAAACATATAGTTGAAGCAGTTGCGACAATTTGGACATAGAGTTGAGACTAGGGTTTGAGTGAAGGGAAGATTAAAATACATAAACCTGCTTGATGTAGCTCATTGTCAAAAAATCAGATTATATGAGTTCTCTTTGTCAGAAAATGAGGGTGTTCAATTTTTTCTTCCTTTTAATGAAATTTTAAAACAACTTATTGATATATAGCTCATTGTCTTGCAAAACTTAGTCATTGGAATTCGGTTTCTCACGTCTTAAATAAAATGAATGGACTAGAATCAGCAGTATCCTATAAAACTCGATAGTATGGTAGAAAAAAAATATGAATCTTTCTACCATACTATCTATATCTATTATTGTAATGTAGAAAGATACAAGCTTAATATAGATGAATCCACAATATGTATCTTCATACATGTCGATATCAATTAAATATATGTACTGTACATAGTATCTATTGGCAAACTTTTAGTCTTTTTAATTAAAAATTAATACAAGTTTTGTTTCATATCAAAGGAAAAAAGATAGCAAACACTCTACCGACTTATTGAACATACAAATTAGTTGCATTATTTATTAAGACTCCATATTAATTCAAAATTATATAAGGAAATAAATAATGAAATGTTTATGTTGATACAATTATAAGGAGCTAAATCATAAAACTAAAAATTATATGATAAAACATATGTAAGTTAGGATGTCATAAAAATATAATTTTGTTAAATAAAAGAAGAAATGGACTGATTTAAAAATATATAAAATGAAATCAATAAATATTAAGAATGTTATTAAATTATATATTATTATTTTTATTAATTTATATTTAATAATAATTATATTAAAATATGATTAAATTATTTATTTTATTATTATTAAATCACATTTAATAATAATCCTATTAAAATTTAATAATAATATCTCCTTCAAAAAACTTCTATTAAGGGTACTCTAGTCATTTTAGTTTTTTTTCCTTATGCTATTACAAATCTATTCTATTTAACCAAACACAAGAATATTATTACAGTTCTATTCCATTACATTCAACCAAACAATTGAATTACTGATTACAACTCTATTCCATTAGAACCCTATTCCATTCCAATAAACCAAATGTGCTGTAAGTTTCTATCATTGGGTTTGTTTTATTTATGTCTGTGTCATTCTTGCTTATGTAGTGAGTCTAGTATCTTATATAGAGGTTTGTCATGTTGTTATGATAAGCTAAAGTGTCATATGTTGTTCTTTTGGGTTCATTTGTGTGTTTCGATTTGTGCCTTGCTTGAAGTTAGCTCATCTTCTATTTATAATGGTTTTGTAGAGACTGTTCGGCTAGCCACTTTAAATCCATCATGAACCTTCATTTAAGGCTAAATGCATGCATAAGAGTCATTCATGGAATCAATCAAATTCATGAAATTATTTTGGTGCCTATGACTATTCATATAGAGAGGCCACGTGCATTGATTCATGCACTTGATCGTTGGCCAAATATATTGTTTCACCTTGGTGCATGGATAGTTGGGAGTATCGGAGCTTAATGTGACTAATTGGTTTACATTCATGTATGGCTATATGCATGAATGTCCAAGGGGAAAGAATTCAACAATTAATGTGGCACAATGAACCTTAATATTCATGCATTTGTTGGATGGATGAACCTAAAGATGCATGCCACTTCTCATGCACATACAAGGTACTAATGCAAGGTTTAATGAAGAATGCATGATCTTTACTAGTACATGAATGACTAAGAGGGAATGACTTGGGGTTTTGATTAGCATTCAACGCACAAAGGATTCTTCCACACTAAGAATTCATGTAACAGTCCGATTTTGGACCTAGTCGGAACAGTGGTTTCGGGACCACAAATATGATGAGGAAAAAAATTATTTTTATTATATTTTTATGGTCTACACTTTCATGGAATGATTTCGTGAAAATTTCGTTCAAAAATTTCAACATTTGGGCACTCAATTTAGTCAAAAGGACTAAATTGTAAAAAGTGCAAAAGTTGAGTTCTACATGTTAGAGGTGTCCAATTGTTATGAAATTTTAAATTGGAGGTCATTAAATGGTAATTAGACCATTGGTTAATTTTTTGGACAAAAATGGATATGAAATAGGTGAAATAAAATATTTTTAAGTTAGGGGCATTTTGGTCATTTAGTAATTAAAATGAATTAAAAACAAAATTAAAAGTCAATTTTTGTCCATCTTCAACCCCATGACCGAATTTTACAAGGGGAAACCATGACTAGGGTTTTTCAAGCTTCCAAGCTCGATTGTAAGTCCGTTCTAGCTCCGTTTTTAATGATTTTTTACATTTTTGAGATCCTCGTAACTCGGTTTAGCTATTTCTACCATTATTTTGAGCTAGGTTTTGTGTTTAAAATTTTAAAAATGGATGAAATATATGTGTTTTGATGTTTTATGGAAGAATATGAAAGTTTGGAGTGTGATAAACAACTTTTACTAAGTGATTTTTGATGAAATTTCATAAAAGGACCTATTTGTAAAAGTTGTAATATATGTGTAGAAAATGTGATTTAGTGAAAAATTTTGGTTGATATAAGAGGGAATATGAATCAGCTAGGCTTGGGTATTGAGAAAAATGGATACATTTCGTTTTACGAGCCTAGAAGCAAATTTGTAAATATGTGAAACTTTAGGGGCAAAAATGTAATTTTTCCATAATATGATTTTTGGACTGATTTGAATAGTATAATAATTTAATACGTTGAATGTGATATTATAGATCAAGAAAAACGAAGTTCAGACTTAGAACGGGGGGAAAAGGAGTATTGGACGATTTGGTCTTTTTCGCTATTTTAGGTCGAAGTATGTTCGTAAGTTAATAAACGTTATTGATTGGTGTTAATTATGCAATATTATTATATATTTGATTAAATTGTGAAAATTAAAGTAAACGTTTTAATTGAGTAAAAACGTAGGATCGATCACGATCGTTGTATAGTGTAATATGAATTGACGACAAAATACTATGGTTAGACCATGGCAATGTGCTAAGTGAAATAAGTGATTCGAATGTAAAACCATATCTAGGATATGGCATTGTGCTCAGTGAAATAAGACCATGGCATCTAAGTGAAATAAGTCCGTGGCAATGTGCTAAGTGAAATAAGACCATGGCATCTAAGTGAAATAAGTCCATGGCATGGTGCTAAGTGAGAAATTTCCCAGTTGAACCTTAGGAATAAAATAGCTTTGGGCACAAGTGTGGTACTATGTGAAGGCCACTTTGTGAATATAATAGCTTTGGACACAAGTGTGGTACTATGTGAAGACCATTTTGTGAATAAAATAACTTTGGCTACAAGGGTGGTACTATGTGAAGGCCACTGGGTATCTGTTATTATTCCGATGTGTTCAACAGGAAATGACTAAGTGTAAACGAATATGACTATTTGATGATTAAATGTGAAAGAATTATGAACTAATAATATTATTTGATGTTGAATTGAAATAATGTGTTTTCATTGAGGTTTAAGTGTATCAACTGACATAGCCAAGATGAAAAATGAAAGTATAACTGATTTAAGCAATACAGTATGTACAAAATCTATGTGAATGTTGAATGAAAGTTAATACAAAGAAAACGTGAGAGTAAAATTAGCAATAAAACAGTTTTGGACAGCAGCAGTTGTGTGACTTTGAAAAATCATCAAAAATGGTCGAAATCGAATTAAAGGTTGAATAAAATATGAAATTAAATCTTATTAAGTCTATTTTCACATAAAAGAAACAGTGGAAGCAAAATAATTTCATATTATGATATATTTTAATTTTTGTGAGACGGGGGCAGAATGATTTCGAAATCCCCTATTCTGACTTTGGAAAATCATTAAAAATTTTATAAAAATAATTATTGGTTAGAGTTTATTTTTAAAATTCTTATTGAGTCTATTTTCAATAGAAACAAACAGTAATATCATTCAAATCTCATACGATGAGATAATTAATTTTTAGTGAAGAAGGGTTGAAACTATCAAAAAACCAAACAAGGGAGACTTTAAAGAATAAACTGTACTTATTGGCTAGACCAAAAATTCTAAAAATTTTATAGTAAGAAGATATGTGAGTCTAGTTTCAGGTAAAATTAGTGGATCTTAATTTGAAGATATAAATAATTTAGTGACTGTGACTCGAGTAGACAGCTTGAGATGAACAAGAGTAAATAGTGGAACTATGTGCAATTATAATTGTATTATCTTGAGAATATATTGTGAGAATTGGTAAAATCATGTTAATAAATTTCTTATTATTTACATACCAACTTACTAAGCTATATAGCTTACTCCGTTTATTTTCTGTGTTTATAATGTCCTCAGGTTAGCTCGAGTTGGAAGTCGCCGGAGAACCTATCACACTATCAAAGTAACAAATTGGGTATTGATGATTCTTATACTTAAGGTCATAGCATGTATAGGGGACTTGGTTATTTTTGTATGTGTCATAATTGTTTTGGCCTAAAATGTTGGCCTATGCTATTTGAAAGTTCATTGTTGTGTAAGACCATTTGATGTTGGTATATTGGCTATATTATAAGTCCATGATGATGCATTTCAAGGATGTGTATGCTTACATATGTGGATGAATGAGTGGTGATATCTATGTGTGACGTAAATTTTTACGCAATGGCAACTCAGATTAGTGCACGGGCTAGGGACATGGCCATGCGAGCCACACGGCCATGTCCTAATATCACACGGGAGTATGCCCTTGTTTTTTATGAAATTTTTTAAAGTTTTCTAAAGTTCTCGGTTTGGTTCCGAACCGTTTCCAAAGCATAATTTGGGCTTCGTAGGCCCATATTAGGGACTTTAAGATGAAATGTGAAAAGCTGTAAATTTGAACGCAAATTCATGACCCGGTTTTATATGATTGCATGTGTTTATGTCCGGTAATGCCTCATACCCTATTTCGGTGTCGAACAGGGTAAGGGTGTTACAATTCATGCACAATCAAGGAGAGAAAAATGTGTCCCTTCAAAAGTTCGATGAATCTGATTTTATACATTTGTAAAGTTACCTAATTTTGAATATACAACTACTTTGTGAGAAGTTTCTCTCCAGTTCTTAACTGAACTTTAGAACTTATCAAAACTTAATGGTTTTGCGGCTTTCAACCCTGTCTTATTACTCTGTTCCAATCTATCCCTGAGTGTGGTGATTTTACATACCAAGGTTCGGGTAATTTGTTAAGTCTTTAAGTGGGTCGGGTTCTCTATAGCTTTAGTTCCTTAAAGCTTTAAGTGTAACACCCCAAACTCGACCTAGACGTTATAGCCAAATCTGGCGAAGTCACGTGAAAATGTATTTAAAACTGTGTTTACCCCAAAACCATCCCAGTTACCACCTTTTACTTAACTCAAAAAGTATATATATATTGATTAATTTGCTTAAAAACGTTTTTTAGTTCGCGGAAGTTTAAGAAAAAATAAAGTTGCAGTTCCAAAATCCATAAACAGGATTTCAAAATTTCAATCTTAACCTAAATAGTCTGAAACTAGAAATTACATAATTACCCTCAATTATAGCAAATAAAATAATAATAGCATTACAAACCTTTAAAACCAGAGTATATGTAGCAGTGGTCACCTTCGAGCCCTCCGCTGCACCGATCCACCTACTACTAGGGATTACCTGACAGATAAATAAAATAAGGGTGAGTTTTCGCAAACTCAGTGTGCACATCCCCATGGTAAAGCATGCATGTAAACGGATAGCAGTCAAACAGTCATAATCGAGCCTGAGCTCTTAACATAACCAGTGTGGCCTTAGCCCACTCAGAACAGTATAGATACATTCGGGCCTTAGCCCATGCAGACATACATGCATATCAATCAGAGCAGTAATGCCCATCAACCCTGCACACCATCTCCGTCCAACCCAACACACCATGTGAGGATAAGATTGACCCACCCAGCCCTACACACCAAGTATGGGGATAAAATCAAACCCATCCAACCCTACACACCAAGAGGTACCGTAAAACGACACATATCAATAATTGTAGCAAAACTGCCAGATAAGCGACTTAAGAGCCTTTCAGTCATCCTTCTCTTCAATATCAACCCAACCCAATGCAATGTAACATAAATAATGTCAAGGCATGCATTCTAACAATAAATAGATTATGTATACTATACTCAGATCAGATCAATATTTATACCCATGCTAAGTATAACATGCTAACATACATCTCAATATCATGTCACAGAACATGGCCTAAATAACACTTAACGACCCCTTTAACAGGTCACAGTTGACTAGGGCGACCCGTGCGACCTTCTAAAACAAATCAGGTTACTTGGCTCACACGCCCATGTGGCTTGTCCGAGTGAGTCCACACGTTTGTGTGGCTCACACTACCCAATTTGGCCTTGCCCGTGTGGATCACATGGCTTGGACTAGATTCCCACATACTCGTGTGGACCCACACGCCCGTGTGGCCCACACGGCACAATTGGTCTAGCCCGTGCCTCGCACACGGCCTAGCCCGCCTCACATGCCCGTGTCTGTCGTGCCTGTGTGGCACGCGCACGGCCTAACTCATCGATCACAAGGTCGTGTATCGCCACACGGCCTTCACACGAGCAATCCACATGCCCGTGTGGAGTCGACAATAGTGTTTTTAGCTTTCGTCGAAACGCAATTTCAGATCGATTGGAGTACACACCTGGTTCAGATCAAAGCCTAACGCAATCTCGAACACTCCTGAACCTATATTTGACAATCGTAAACAAAATTTTTAGTCTCTTGATTCGAACAATTTAGAATAGACAAATCCCAAAACGAGAAATCTACTTACCTTCAATGAACAACGGCGATTACTCGCTGTTTAAAACCCCGTTTAGCGATCCACAAAACCTCGAGTGTCCCCTAAATAGAAAATTAACCTCGAGTGTCCCCTAAATAGAAAATTAACTCTCTCTTAAATGATCTCCAAAAGAAACCTCACAATTTAACAAAACCATACTTACCGAGCCAACGAAATCGCTAGCAGTACGCGAAAACTAATCGAAAGAAAGAAAAAAAAGAGAGAGATAAAAGGAATAAATTTTTGCAGCAAGGGGTGTTTAGGAAAAAGAGAAGAAGAAGAAGAAAAAAGAAAGAAAAAAATGACAGAGAGAGCAAAAAGAAAACTGGTTAGGCAAACATCTGATAAACCCTACCCCCCTTTAGTGTTTTAGTCCAACTCAAACGTCCGCACGGCTTATCAAAAAAATAATGCCACGCTCATGACTCGAACTTGGGATCTCAGACATAATCCTTTGCCACTTAACCATTAGA
Source organism: Gossypium arboreum (assembly GCF_025698485.1). Taxonomy (NCBI): domain Eukaryota; kingdom Viridiplantae; phylum Streptophyta; class Magnoliopsida; order Malvales; family Malvaceae; genus Gossypium; species Gossypium arboreum. The sequence goes on along the minus strand of NC_069070.1, from coordinate 103,554,342 downwards.
CTAGCAAGCCCATTCTGTTAAGTTACCACAAATAAATTCTTATAAGCCCATTAACCAAAAGTCAAGCTTTATCCAAATAAAACCCCAAATTTAGCCCAAGATAAGGCTCAAACTTGGGACCTCCCAAACACACCCCAAAGTACATAACCTATTAAACCACATATATATTATGCCAAAAAGAATCAAAACAAAGTTTTCGATATTTCTATGCTCAACAATTGAAAAAGTCAAAATTACAGAAATTTAGGGTATTACAACTCTACCCCCTGAAAGAAAATTTGTCCTCGAATTTTTACCTGATCAGAAAAGGTAAGGATATTGCTGATGCATTGCTTCATCTGGCTCCCAAGTAGTCTCCTCATTGCTATGATTCTGCCATAGCACCTTCACTAAAGGAATAGATTTCCTAAGCAGAACTTTAACGTCACGATCCAAAATTTGAACTGGCTCATCCTCGAATGTCAAATCTGGTCTAAGCTCAATTTCCTCCACAGACACAATGTGCGTGGGATTAGAGCGGTAACGTCTTAACATCAAGACATGAAAAACATTGTGAATATGATCTAACTCTAAAGGTAACTCTCACTGATACGCGACTAGCCCTACTCGCTTCAAAATTTGGTATGGTCCAATAAACCGAGGACTCAGCTTACCCTTGCGTCCAAACCTCAGAACCTTCTTCTATGACGAAATTTTAAGAAAGGCCAAGTCCCCCACAGAAAACTCGATGTCCTTCCTCTTCAAATTAGCATAAAACTTCTGTTTATCAGAAGCCGCTTTCAGACGCTCCTGAATCAATCGGACCTTATCCTCGGCCTCTGAAATCAACTCCGGACCCAGAACACGTCACTCACCCAACTCAGATTAGCACAAAGGAATGCAACACTTGCGACCATAAAGTGCCTCATACGGTGCCATCTGAATACTAGACTGATAGCTATTATTGTAAGTAAACTTTGCCAAAGGCAAGTACTCCTCCCAACTACCTTGGAAATCCATAACACATCCCTTCAACATATCCTCCAGTACCTGAATCACCCTCTCCGAATGACCATCTGTCTGAGGATGAAAAGCAGTACTGAAATCCAGACTAGAACCCAATGCCTCATGAAGTTTCTGCCAAAATCGAGACGTAAAACGAGGATCCCTATCGGAGATGATCGAAACAGGAACCCCATGGAACCTCACTATCTTGAAAATGTAGAGCTTAGCTAGCTTTTGTATGGAGAAGTCTGTCCTCACCGGAATGAAATGCGTCGACTTGGTCAATCGATTCACAACGACCCAAACAGAATCCTTCTTAGTGGGTGTTAAAGGCAACCCATTAACAAAGTCCATAGTTACTCGTTCCCATTTCCATATTGGTATCTTCACTGGCTGTAGCAAACCCGAAGGTAACTGATGCTCAGCCTTAACTTGCTGACAAGTCAAACAACGAGCAACAAAGTCGGTCACCTCACATTTCAACCCCGGCCACCATTGCAACTATCAGAGATCTTTATACATCTTATTTCCACCAAGATGCATAGCGTAAGGACTACTATGCTACTCCCTCAGAATCGACAGTCTCAAATCCCCATTATTAGGTACACAGATCCTACCTCGGAAGTGCAATACCGCATCACTGTCAATCCCAAAATCAGTAGTAGTTCCAGCCTCAACCTGATGGAATCGTAACTCTAGGGACTTATCTCCTAACTGCTTATCCTTAATCTGATCCAGCCACGCCGGTCTAACCTGTAACTCAGGCAGGAGACTCCCATCATCATAAAGACTCAGTCGAGCGAACAACGTCCTCAAATCAGTCATAGCCCTATGGCTTAACGCATCGGCCACCACATTGGCCTTACCTGGATGATATTTAATACTGCAGTGATAATCTTTAAGCAACTCCACCCACCGACGCTGCCTAAGATTTAACTCTTTCTGAGTGAGGAGATACTTGAGGCTCTTGTGAACGGTATAGATGGTACACTTATCACCGTACAAATAATGCCTCCAAATCTTTAATGCAAAGGCAACTGTAGCCAACTCCAAATCATGTGTCGGATAATTAGCCTCATGAGTCTTGAGCTGACGAGATGCATAAGCAACTACCTTACTGCCTTGCATTAGAACGCAACCCAAACCCACATATGGCGCATCGCTGTACACTACGAAGTTCTTACCAGACTCTGGCAGTATCAAAACTGGAGCCTGAGTCAAAGCTGTCTTGAGCTTCTCAAAACTCTCCTGTTATGCGACCGTCCAAACTAAAGGAACTCCTTTACGCAGTAACTTAGTCAACTGCGCTGCGATCAGCGAGAACCTTTCTACGAAACATCGGTAATATCCTGCCAGTCCTAGAAAACTGCGGATCTTCGACACATTCTTTGGTTGTTTCCAATCTAACACAGCCTCAATCTTACGAGGACCAACACTAATTCCCCCAGCAAACACCACATATCCCAAAAAGATTACTTCCTGAAGCCAAAACTCACACTTAGAGAACTTCGCATAAAGCTGTTTCTCACAAAGGATCTGCAGAACAACCCTGAGATGCTCATCATGTTCACTCTCAGACTTAGAGTAAATCAAGATGTCATTGATAAACACCACCACGAACTGGTCTAAGTAAGGCTGAAACACACGGTTCATCAAATCCATGAATGCCGCTGGTGCATTAGTCAACCCAAAGGACATAACCAAGAACTCGTAATATGCATAACAAGTCCTAAATGCCGTCTTATGCACATCGGCCTCCTTAACCCTTAACTGATGATAACCTGATCGCAGATTGATCTTAGAGAACATAGAAGCCCCTTAAACTGATCGAATAAATCGTCTATCTTCGGAAGTGGGTATTTATTCTTAATCGTTAACTTATTCAACTGACAGTAATCGATATACATCCTCATCGTACCGCCCTTCTTCTTTACAAACAAAACTGGTGCTTCCCATAGAGACACACTGAGACGAATAAACCCACGATCCAACAACTCCTGAATTTGAGCCTTTAGTTCTGCCAACTCCTTTGGTGCCATTCGATAAGGGGCGAATAAACACCGGAGCTGTACCAGGAATCAACTCAATCTCAAATTCTATCTCATGACTCAGAGGCAATCCCGGTAATTCCTCTAAAAAGACATTTGGAAAGTCCCTCACAGTACGGATGTCCTTAACTGAAGAGTCCACATAATCAGAGACATTGATGTAGGCCATAAACACCTCACATCCTTTCCTCACCAACTTCTTCGCCCCTAACGCAGATATCACATTAGACAAATAGTTTCATTGTTCACCAATCACGACTATCTCATTATCCTCTTCGGTCTTCAGAACAACCCTCTTTTCAGCACAATCTAGACTTACACGATGCTTTACCAACCAATCCATACCCAGAATTAAGTCGAACTCCTTAAACAGAAGTTCTATTAGATTAGCCAGAAATATCATTCCTTAGACTCCCAACGAAACGTCTATGAACAGTTTACTAACCTTAATGGACTGCCCCAACGGACTTACCACTGAAATCTCACTAGAAGTACTCTCATACGGTATTCCCAAAGTCTTAGACACAGAACATGCAACATAGGAATGTGTAGAGCCTATGTTTATCAGTATAACATAAGGTACATCAAGAATTAAAAATGTATCTGTGATGACATTCGGAGTATCTCCATCCTCAAGACGACGTGCAACATAGACAAGTGCAAGCTACCTCGCCTCAGTCAGCCCAGCACCTCTGCCTGGTGCTCTCTGACCTCGACCCATACTGTTACCACCCCTAACCTGTCCTCGGCCTCTAGGTGACTGCTGTACCCCTCTCGACAGTTGTGTAGTCTTAGCAACTGGAGCTTGCATCTGATTGCCCATCAGTAGACAATTCTTAACTTGATGCTCAGTCGACCTACACCTCAAAGAAGCCCCAATAGCTCTCCAGCACTCTCCTGGATGGCGTCTATTACAAAGCTGGTACATCGCCACCCCAACAGGAACAGCAACAGTAGCCCCAGCTCTCACGGGCCCATCAGTCCTAGCCTTTTTCTTAGGCTTCAACCCCACATTCGTAGGCTCAGAATCCCTCTTAGCTTTCTCTTTTTAATGATTTTGGCACTCAGAGTGCTTCACCTCCTCGGCTATGTTGGCCTTCTTGATCAAGGCGGAGAAATCTTGTTCCCTCTATGGAGCTATCAGAATTCGTAGACTATCACGGAGACCATCTTCAAACCGGACACAGCACTCATACTCGGTCGCCACCATACCCCTCGCATAACGGCTCAATCTAATAAACTCAGCCTCGTACTCCGCCACTGAACGGTCACCCTGAGTGAGATTTAAAAACTCACGTCACCTTGTATCAGTGTAGCTGACTCCCACGTACTTACTCTGATAAGTGTCTTAAACAGATCCCAAGCCCGTCGATTGGGCTGAGTGTCCTCTTTAACGGTCAGCCACCACTGATACGCCTCATCTCACAACAATGACACAACCCCCTTGAGCTTCTGCTCCTCAAAAAAATCCAGATCGTCCATGATACGCTCTGTGGCCTCCATCCAGTACTCAGCCATACTCGGAGCAACCCTAGCGATGCCTCTGAATATATTAGTCCCATTTGACTGGAGTCATTCCGTAACTGACCCACGGCCTCCAGATCCAGTATTAGCCCCAGGGACCCTCTCTAGAATTCGCAGCATGGCCTAGGACAGTGCATCCTCCTCAGCTGCACGGTCCTGAGACTTCGCACTAGTCTTAGTAACTGGTGACACCGGTGTCTCACTAGTGTCTAGATTAGGGATCGTATCAGATGTGAAGAATTCAGCTCGGATCCCTCTACGACCTCTACCTCGGCCTCTAGTACCCCGTCCACGAGTACCACGTGTGCTCATTGTAACTATCGAATTAATCTGTATTTAGAAGTTTTATGTACATCAGTTTACAGTTTTGATAATTATTAGCAGATATTTTATGCAGAATAGTGTCAAAGTTTCCGAGTCAATTACTATGGTTTTCAATTTACACTACTTAAAGTGTTTCAGTAACGTACTAATAGTACTCTCAAAACGCATACATAGTATTTCAGACAGATACAGACAAAATTTCTATATAAGTATGCTTTCAGACAGTACATATAAGAGTTTCAGAGAATTTATAGGATTAGTGCTGGAGGCTCGGTGTACCACCTACTTGTTATCAAATATATTTCAAATCACTTTACAAATCATTTTCTTAAAACCAAATTTTGAAACCCAAATCCACAGCTGAGTTTTGTGATCTAGCTCTGATACCATTAAATGTAACACCCCAAACCCGACTTAGACGTTATGGCCAAATCTGGCGAAGTCACATGAGAATGTATTTAAAACCGTGTTTACCCAAAAACCGTCCCAGTTACCACTTTTTACTTAACTCAGAAAGTATATATATTGATTAATTTGCTTGAAAACGATTCTTAGTTCGCGGAAGCTTAAGAACAAATAAAGATGCAATTTCAAAATCCATAAACAGGATTTCAAAATTTCAAGCTTAACCCAAATAGTCTGAAACCAGAAATTACATAATTACCCTCAGTTATAACAAATAAAATAATAATAGCATTAAAAACCTTTAAAACCAGAGTGTATGTAGCAGTGGTCACCGTCGAGCCCTCCGCTGCATCGATCCACCTACTGCTAGGGATTACCTGACAGACAAATAAAATAAGGGGTGAGTTTTCGCAAACTCAGTGTGCACATCCCAGGATAGCAGTCAAACAGTCATAATCGAGCCTGAGCTCTTAACATAGCTAGTGTGGCATTAGCCCACTCAGAATAGTATCAAATACATTCGGGCCTTAGCCCATGCAGACATACATGCATATCAATTAGAACAGTAATGCCCACCAACCTTGCACACCATCTCCGTCCAACTCGACACACTATGTGGGGATAAGATTGACCCACTCAGCTAGGGGAGAAGCCAGAACAAATTTTTAGGGAGGGCCGAATAAAATTTTAATTTTTTACAGTCTATATCTTTATAATTTTTAAAGGATTAAATCTAATTTTTATAATTTTAGGGGGGCTAAAGTACAATTTTACCTTTACTAATTTAAAATTTTAAAAAAATTTTAAGGGCCTAAATATAAATTTTCCATTTTAGGGGGGCCAGGGCCACTGCTAGCCCCCCTTGTATTCGCCTCTGCACCCAGCTCTACACACCAAGTATGGGGATAAAATTAACCCATCTAGCCCTACACACCAAGAGGTACCGTAAAACGACACATATCAATAATTGTAGAAAAACTGACAGATAAGCGGCTAAAGAGCCTTTCAGTCTTCCTTCTCTTCAATATCAATCCAACCCAATGCAATGTAACATAAATAATGTCTTGGCATGCTTTCTAACAGTAAACAGATTATATGTACTATACTCAGATCAAATCAATATTTATACCCATGCTAAATATAACATGCTAACATACATCTCAATATCATGTCACAGAACAGGGCCTAAATAACACTTACTGACCCCTTTAACAGATCACAATCGACTAGGGCGACCCGTGCAACCTTCCAAAACAAATTAGGTTACTGGGCTCACACGCCCATGTGGCCTATCTGAGTGAGCCTACACGCCCGTGTGGCTCACACAGCCCAATTTGGCCTTGCTCGTGTGGATCACAAGGCCTGGCCCAGATTTCCACACGCTTGTGTGGTTCACTCGTATGGCCCACATGACCCAATTAGTCTAGCTCGTGCCTCGTACACGGCCTAGCCCGCCTCACACGCCCGTGTTTGTCCTGCCTGTGTGGTACTCGCATGGCCTGACTCGTCAATCACACGGCTGTGTATCGCTACACGGCCTCCACACAGGCAGTCCACACACCCGTTTGGCGTTGACAGCAGTATTTTTGGCTTTCGCCGAAACGCGATTTCTGATCGATTGGAGTACACACCTGGTTCCGATTAAAGCTTAACGCAATCTCGAACACTCCAAAACCTATATTTGACCATCGTAAACCAAATTTTCAGTCTCTTGATTTGAACAATTCAGAATAGGCAAATCCCGAAACGAGAAATCTACTTACCTTCAACAAACAACAACGATTGCTTACTGTTTAAAACCCGGTTTAGCGATCCACAGAACCTCAAGTGTCCCCTAAACAGCAAATTAACTCCTTCTTAAACAATCTCCAAAAGAAACCTCACAATTTAACAAAACCATACTTGCCGAGCTGGCGGAACCGCTAGCAGTATGCCAAAACTAATCGAAAGAAAGAAAATAGAGGAGAGGGGTAAAAGGAATAAAATTTCGGCAGTAAAGGGTGTTTGGGAAAAAGAGAAGAAGAAGAAGAAAAAAAAAGGCAGAGAGAGTAAAAAGAAAATTGGTTAAGCAAACATCTGATAAACTCTACCCTCCTTTAGTATTTTAGTCTAACTAAAACGTCCGCACAGTTTATCAGTAAAATAATGCCACACTCACGACTCGAACTCGGGATCTCAAGCATAATCCTTTGCCACTTAACCACTAGACCAGCAGGCCCATTCTATTAAGTTCCCACCAATAAATTCTTATAAGCCCATTAACCAAAAGTCAGGCTTTATCCAAATAAAACCCAAATTTTAGCCCAAGATAAGGCTCGAACTTGGGACCTCCCAAACACACCCCAAAGCACATAACCTCTTAAACCACATATATATTGTGCCAAAAAGAATCAAAACAAAAGTTTCGATATTTCCATGCTCAACAATTGAAAAAGCTGAAATTACAGAAATTTGGGGCGTTACATCAAGTACCTCGGGTCAAAGTTCCATTCCACTGTTCTTAAATCAAGATGGTCCTTAACTCGTGAAATTTTCTATCTATCGAATAGGGTCTCGTTGGTATATTTTCGATGTTCTTTTTGAGTTCGAGAAATCACATCATTCCCTTACCCCTTCCTCTCTCTCCATCTTCAAACGGAAGATGTTTAACAAAGAAAATACCCTCCCATCTTCCTCCCTCCGCACCGTAATATTAATATAATTATTAACATAAAATTATTTTTAATTATATTTTAAAGCGGTGTGATGTGGTGCAATTACATTGTCTAGAATATATTTTTTTAATGAAACTAACAATGGGTACTAACAGTAACAAAATTAAAGTTTAGGTACTCGAATCAACCAAAAAAAAGTTTAGAATCTAACTCAAACAAAGGCATAACTCCTCTTTAACCTTTAATAGAAAGGATAAATATACTTTAATATGGTTAAATCCATGCCTACTTACATTGACAATAATGTTGATACCAACCAAACTAAGACTCAATCAACACTAGATTTTTAAAATATATATATACACAATTAAATTAAAATCAAAACCTTATATTTACAATTGAATCAAAATAATATATATTTACACCAAATTGAAAGTCTACAAACATGTATTTTAGAATTTATCTCTAATTTTTAATATTATAATATTTTTAAGACTAGTAAGTTTAAGATGTAGAGAAATTATTTAGTTGAAGGCTTGAATCACATATCATTTACCAATGAAAGACCATTGATCAAATGGAGTCAAAAAATTGCTTCAAGGGTTAGAAATGTAACACCCCAAACCCGGCCTAGATGTTATGGCCGAATCCAGAGGTGTCACAAGATAGGGGATTTTGAAAACGGAGTTATTACGTTAAATTATCTCAGTCTATTATCTCAAAATCCTTTATAACCATGATAAAAAATGTTAATTAATTGTTTTCTTTGCCAAAACTTATTTACGGCGGAAGTTTAGTAAAACTGTTACCTTTCAGAAATCCCAATTTGTATTTTTAAAAAAACTTTATTTGTATAAAACTGTTGTTATTATAAAACATTTTACCGAAGCATGCAAGTTAACAAACAATCCAAAACCAAAAATCATCGATTAAGAGTCCATACAGTCCAGAGAGTCCTCGAAATTACAAACTCTCAAATAATCTGAAATTTAATATAAAAATAATAATCTATTAAATTAAAACAGTTTACAGATGAGTTGCCACCGCTGAGTCTCCGCTGCACTGATCCATCTAAGTCTATGGATTACCTGGACAGAACAGACAAACAGATGTTAGTTTTCGTAAACTCAGTATGTAACCCAACAGAATTAAGCATGCAAACATATAGTATCACAGATACACAGTCAGAAGCAGATACAAATTCAGATTCAGATTCAGATTCAAATTACAGAAATAGATATGCAAAAATCCTACCCCTATCCTCTACACACCAACTCCGTCCATCCCATCATACCATGTGGGGTTAAAAACACCCACTCATCCCTACACACCATGTCATGCCGTTAAGACACATATCAGATAATATGCAGCCAAACTGCTAGAATATAGACGTTTAACGCCGAATAGAATACTTCCTCCTCAAATACAAATCCCACCCCAATAACAGATACAGAAATCATATATAGATATAACATATTACACATGCTCGACATGCTTATGTACAGATAATAGATATACGCATAGCAGTACAGTTAGGCATACATTCAGTATCCTACTCAGATCAGTCTTTTAGAGTATCGTAGCATACAAATTAGGGTTTAATAGCCTTTACCGACCCTACAGTAAGCCTACAGTCTATCAGAGCGACCCGCACGACCCTAGGGAAAATTTTAGAATTATGGGCCCATATGCCCGTGTGGGCCCATACGCCCAAATTGGCCTTGGCCGTATGGTCCGCATGGCCTGGCTAAAATCCACATGTCTGTTTAAAATAACTGTGTGGGCCCATACGGCCACACTCCGGCCACCACATAGCTATGTCCTGCGCAACGCCAAGCCTTCGTTGACCACACGGGCGTGTCTCGCACACAACCATCCACACAGGCTACCACACGCCCGTGTGGCGTCGACAGTGTAGTTTTTCGGCTTTTGCTGAAACCTCAATTTTTGCATTTTGGGTACACACCTTTTCTAATTTGATGCACAAACACTCCCGGGACCACCAAACCTAAGAAACAACATCCAAAAACCCTAATTCAGTACACAAATACGAAACTCAATCCGAAACCAATCCACATAAGCAACCTTACAACATCAACCAATGAGTTCGAAAACTTACCACCAACAAACAGAGACCCTGAATGATCAAATTGCTGAAGGAGTACCAACTATTTCTTGACCTTTCTTTAGCCAAGAGAAACCACAAAAACCCCCTATTAGAACACTAGCCACGAAACAAAAAGATTGTAACAACGCAAAACTTACCCAACAAACATAGTCAAACATTGCATAAAAAAGAGGCGGATTTGGATAATCAAGAAGGAGAGGGAGAACCAAAAATTCGGCAGAGGAGAAGAGGGAAAACAGAACGTCAAAAAGAAAAGGGATTTTTGGGAAAAAGAAAATAGAAAATAAAAATAAAATTCAATTGGATATTTCCTCAACTTCCCACTAACTACACAATCTCAACCACTTAAGCATTTAAGTTAAATCAAAACTCTATCAGTCAACTGAGTAAAAATAAATACCCCGCTCACACAATAATTCAAACATAGGACCTCTAATACACCAATTCTCTTTCCACTCGAACTAGTAAGCTCATTCTAATATGAATTTACAAGTAATTTAATATAAGCTCACTGAACAAGGATAAGACTTGGATCCAAAAATAACCAAAATTGACAAAAATGAGACTTTAACCCAAGACCTCTCACACATTCCCAAAACACTCAACCACTAAAGCAAATAGATATTTTTTTGTCAAATATTTACAGAAACAAAATTAAATTATTTGGGGCGTTACAAGAAATGAGTAAAATTTTTAAAGGGTTAAAATATAAATTAATCATTATATTAACTTATAATTTTATAAATATTGAATAGAATATATAATAAATCTATCAATTTTGGCAACCAAAGCTATTGTCTCCTTTATGTACCCTTGACATTGAGCGTCGGCAACGGAAATCAAATGTAGTTTTGATTCTACAAAACCTAATTAAGTACACTGAAGGTATTCTTTAAAGACATTTTCATCTAGCTTTAAAATTAAATATATACTGATTATTAGTTTGTGAGTGTTTCATAACACTTAATTTTAATTATAATTTATTCAAATATATAGTTTATGATTGTAATTATATTTATAAATTAAAAATAATTAAAAATCTTAAAATACCTTATGTTACTAACTAAAAAAACCCAAAGAATTGAGAGCTAATAGTATTGATAATTTTATTAAAATAGCTCAGCAGTAAGTGGCAGAACCAAGGGTTGGAAGGTCTCCTAAAATGATTTTTTATTTAAATTTTTATAATTTATAAAAATTTAAAATAATAATAATAAAATTGCACTTTAACTCCTATAAAATAATAAAATTTAATTTAATCTTTTAAAATTATAAAAATATAAATTATTAAAATAATAAAATTATATTTTTATTATAAAAAATTACACAATTTAGTTCTGACCTCCAAAAAAATTTCTAACTCTAACTCTGCCACTGTCCTCATCCTCATCTCTTAAATAAAAAGAAAAATACTTAAACCCAAATACACTTAATTACTAAAATAATAACTATGCCACTGATTAATTGAAAAATAATATTAATATATACATATATATTAGATTAATATTCTTGATTTCATGCGACGTGTGCAATTTTTAAAATCCATTAACGTGACAGCGAAATGTGGACTTGTCTTTCACCTTTATTAAAATATGTCCTAAGTCTGTAACATCTTTGAGAAAATAGGTTAAAGTTTCAAATATAATATTTATATTGATGTATGCCTTGCATTATTATTTAATATTAAATGAAGTTAGAATCAAAATTGATATAATAAATTATTTAAACATAAGACTTTTGATAAAATTCAAATTTGAAATTATTTGAGACATTATATAGAAAATAACATGAAAACAATTAAAACATAATATGACATACAAATAATATAAATATGATAAAAATACACCAATATGTTAAAACATATATAGAATTAATTATTGATATGTAAAATTTTATACAAATTTATAAAGCTTGAAACACTAAACTATAAAAACAATTTAGAAAATAGAGATAAGCTAAAATTATAAAATAAAAGTAATATATTAATACAGCTATATAGGCAATGTATATTTTAAAATAATCACACTCCAAAATTATATAAGTATTTAAGCTTAAGCAATTAAGATTTAAAATCTTTAACTCTACCGACACAATCACCACTTCATTAATAATATTATTTACTTCTTTTTTTTACCTTATCAATATATATTTTTTATTATTTCTATTTTTTTACCCATACCTATTGCGTTTAGTATCTACTGAATTTTCTTAGGATAAGGCACATGGAAACAGAATTTTAATTCACAAATTTAAATGGGTATCAAATTCAAATTTATTTATTAATTTTCATTAGTGTGGAGTTTAATTTAATATTTTTCTTACATCTTTGTTGCTATTTTTCTTTTTTATTATATATAAATACATGAGGATAAAAGCAAGTTTTAGTCTTGAACTTAGCAACTGTTCTCTACTTAGTTCTTAAATTTGGATTACATTAAGGTCTGATGATGTGATACTATGAAATTATGTTACATCATTACTTGAAATTTTTAAAATTTATAAAAATAAAAAAATTATTAAAATTTAATTTTTTAAAATATATTAGATGATAAAATGACACAATTTCAAAGTGTCACATCATTATACATTAATAAAATTCAAGTTTAGAGACCAAATTGAAAAAATTATTAAGTTCCAGAATTAATGATGACAAAAAAATTGTTAAATATAAAGACTAACTATTACTTTTATCCTTATATATAACACAAAGCTATAAACTCTCTTGTGATGTTTCTACATAAACTCTTAAAATCTTAAACAAACAAAAAAATTATTGTACTTAATAAATGAAAATTTCAAATTTCAAATTCCTTCATTTGAGAGTAGTATAAAGAACAAAAATCTCACCATTGTTATATAATTAAAAAAAAAAAAACAGAAGGTTGTGTTACGTAAGAAAAATCAATAGCATTCTTTTTTATATAGAGAGAGTAGTCAAAATATTAAATCACAAAGTTTAATATAATATAAAGATTGAAATTTTATTATTTTTATTATTATATAATCCCCAAAATAATGATGCGTGTCATGCATCCCTTTTATATATTCAAATATAGAGATTAAATATAAAAATTTACCATTATTTGTATATTCTGAAAAAATGACGAATATATAAGCCTTGGGACAGTCTTAATCTGTAGCTATATAGATATGTGAAAGGTGAAGCTGGGTAATGCATAAAGCTAAGGAATCTTTTCTTTTCCCTTTTAAGCCTGCATGCTATTGCATTGGTAGTTTTTCTGAAATGGATTTTGGACTTTGAAGAATCAAAATCAAAGATAAGAAGTTGAAGAATGGAAGGGGAGTTTTCCACGCTTTGACAAACCTAACATTTTAACATAAAGCAATAAAAACCAAACATAATGGACAAACAATGTCTATTAACTAATGACTAAATGCTAAGGGATAAAGTCAATACATACGTTCTTAAATTTTATTTTATTTTATAAAAAAATTGCGTCTTTTTAATTATTCCAAATGATGCTGTACAATTAATATTCTACATTATCCTTTACTTAGGTTACATCTTCCCACTTTTTCTCCTTACCTTTATGTTGTTGTTATTTTCCCTCGCTTGGGTTCTTTTACTTTAGTGGAGATGGGAGCTGGGAGTTGGGAGTGACGGTTACTTACGGTTTAGATATTTTTGTCTCACATATGGGTTAATTAAAAAAAAAAAAAGCTAAATTTCATTTAAGAAAATTAAGTTTTTTTTTTTTTTTTTGTTTGCACCTCTGTACTAATCGAAAGTTCTCCTTCCCATTCTTTTCTATAATTCTATTTTATTTCTATAAAATAACTTTGAAAGTTGCAAATCTATGAACAAAACTTCAAACAACTTTCCTTTCTGATCTCCGATTATGAACTTCAAATCAACTTAGATCTAAAGTATATTCTTATACTCATCGATGAGTATTAATCTATTATACCAGTCTCTGAATTGTTACTTGGAACTTACTAGCCGAACTTTAGAAAGAAAAAACTTAATAGCCTAGTGACTTAAATAAAAACTTTCAAATAGTTTAGTGACATAAATGAAAATTTTTAAATAGTTCAGCAACCATTTTGTAACATTTTTAAAATCGAGTGACTAAAATATAAACTTATTAATAATTTAGTGATCTTGAATATAGTTTACCTTTCTAATAGTGAATTTTTTTTTCTTTAAAAACTTTTAGATATCCAATTAACTCGGAAATTATATCAGCTCAAACCCTTAAATAACTCTTAAGGTAATTTTTCATTCCACAAGAGCAAGACTTGAACCTAATATTAAATTTCTTACCATTTGACTCAAAAAAGGTTGATTGCTTGATCTTATTTTAATAGAATTAGATTTTATCTATAGCATCTGAAATTAAAAATAATAAAGAAGAATCAGATATTTGAATTAATGGATACCTTTAATTTTTTTTGTTGACATTTTGATAAAGTATTATAGTTCAATTAAAAATAAAAATAAAAATTAATAATATTAACAACTAGAGAGCAGTTGCAAAATATTGCAGATGGAAATGAGTTGATTATGATTGTGTTGCAATTAGTATTCAGTTACAATTTGTTAAGCCTCCGTTGCGTTGTTATCTTAGTGTATAGATGTATTGATTTGAGATATAAATAAATTTTCTAATAAATAATGGTACAAGATAATGGGACATGTAGAGAAGTAAGAAATAAAAAGCTGCATATTGTATATGTTCAAAATGGAGAAAATAATACTCAAAATCCTAAGCATTTGTTTTACGGGAGTAGAATTTTAGTATTTAAAAGTATTCATACAAAATTTATTGAAACAGAAGAATAAATTGATAAAGAGAAAGTTGAGTGGGTAGAGTTGAATTAGAATTTCCATGTTCATAAAATAGAAATTAAGAAAGATGAGAATTTTTATTAATGGTTTGAGGAAGATTTTAAAAACAATATAACTGGATTTCACCTCTTTTAGATATTTATCTATACTTATATTAAGTTTTTTATCGAATTAGTGTCATAAGTCAACAAATCACCAATTCAGTTGTGAAATTATTAAACTATCCTATCATATAAATTAAGTTATATTTTATAAGGTTTTTTTGTCAGTTTATTTTATAATAAATCAATAAAATTTAATTATAAAGAGATTTGACCCAAAACACTTTCCCAATACATTAATTAGTTTTTATATGAACTTTTAATACATATTTGTTATATAAATTTTTTCATCCACATTGTGGGTGTGCCAAAATCTATTATATATAAGGATGAATAATACTTGAGAAGCCAATATGGTGATTTCTAAAACACTACATAAGATTATTTTTGGAATCTTTCATATCCGTTTTGTGATACATATTTAGAGTCCCTGTAACACCCTACACTAGAATCATAAGTTGATTGAATGCAAGACGTCACATTCGTTGCTAAAAAAATTCAAACAAGCAATAAAATGATCATTGAAGCTAAAAACATGTCAAGTGTGGCTGTAACCTCCCCAACTCAGCCTAAACGTTA
Source organism: Gossypium arboreum (assembly GCF_025698485.1). Classification (NCBI taxonomy): domain Eukaryota; kingdom Viridiplantae; phylum Streptophyta; class Magnoliopsida; order Malvales; family Malvaceae; genus Gossypium; species Gossypium arboreum. Next base: position 103,538,785 of record NC_069070.1, on the reverse strand, counting down.
GAATCGAATTCAAAAAATCACATTAGTCACCGAAATGGCCTGGTAAACTAACAATGCTTTATAAAACAACCATTTTAAAATATTTGTTTATCTTTAGAAGAAAACTTAGTTAATTACCAATTTATTTACTTAAAATTTTAATTATAAATTTAGCAAAGAAAAAGTAATATTTTTAATAAAACTAAATTTCAAGCATAATTAATTAATATTCATATTTAAATATCCTAAAATCAAATTTAAATGTCATGTATGTTAAAAGAAAACAAATTTTAAGTCCCATGCCATAGTTCATAATAAAATAGTACAATATCTGAATAAATAAAATATCAAATAATAATTTTATCATTTTCAATAAATAAAACCGAACTGAAACCCTTCAGATGTCGTGTCCGCGTCTTAACCTAGTGGTTTATCTGTAAGGATGAAAATTAAAGGGGGAGTGAGCTATGACGCTCAGTGTGAATCACCAGAAAATTAATGCAAACGATTAAACATACGAAAACATGTTACACAAAAATAATTTACAGTGGCAATATCAGAATATCGCTGTTTCAGATCATTCAACAATGTACATATATAATTATGCCATTATCAGAAATTCCAGTTTTGTATGCACATGTTTTTATGGATGCTATATAGTTACAGTTTTAACAGAAAAGATCCTACTCTACTGCTACACACCACAATAGGAGTTCTCCCGAACTCCAACCACCAACACACCGAGTTGTGGCTTAGCCACTAATGGTTTGTAGATAAACTGCCAATGACTGTGGACACATAGCAAAATCCAGCAAATGGAATGGGCCTTTGGCTGTGGGTACACAACAAAAATCTTGCAGATGAAATCTGCTTCTAGATGTGGATTTCACAGCAAATAACCCGCAGATGGAATCTGCCTCTGGTCGTGGATATACAACAAATAACTCGTAGATGGAATCTGCCTCTAGCTGTGGGTACACAAACAAATTTTCCAGATAAACTGCCAATACTTCCTCTGTACATATCGTCCCACCCAATGCAATGCAATATGACATGCTCAAAACATATCATTCCAGTAGTATTTAATATGCTTTTAATAAAACAATATAGTAGCAATTAATATGCTTATAATAATTTGTTATAGTAGCCATTAATATGCTTACAAGAGATCAACTCAATAGTAGAAGTCATGCTTATTATGTGTTCAATTTAACGATAACATAAGGTATGTTGTACGTACAATCACAAATACAAATGCAATAGACATATGTATTAACCACAATTCATGCAAATATATAAATATAATATTAATTCAATCAATCAGATCAAGGATTATAGTATTATTCATATTATCAAGGGTTTATTTAAATAAAATGAAACACTAGAAATAGTTTGGGAACCATTTAGGTACTAAATTGATCAAAACATAAAATTTTGGGCAAAACTGTAAAATAGGGAACAAACGACCATGTGTGTAACAACCCGTTTTTCAGTGGTGTCGGAAACAATGGTTTGGGGACCACAATTTTGACGGGAGAGTCCATGATTTATTTAATTAATATTTATGAGTTAAATATAGTATAATAGTGAATTATGATTTAATAATTTTTTTTAATTGGTCAGTTGGTTAAGTTACAAGTAGTGCGTACCAAAAGTCAAATGGTTTTTGAAAATAAAGTATCGGGACCTCATTTCTATAAACCGGAACCATAAATATTTTTACTAAATATTTATAGATTTATTATATTGGTATGTAAATTTTCGGTTAAGAAATTCTAATGTTTAATTAATCAATTAATTAACAAGGACTAAATTGTAAAATTTGAAAAATCTAATCACTATTGAATTTTAATGGTTAATTAACTTAACTAGTGGATGTATGAGGACTTATGAAGTAATTATACCATGTTTTTATATAAGTGGACGGCTAAGACATTATTTATAAATTATATATGTTATATTATAAGTTAAATAATAATGTAATAAAATAAGTAAAGTTTGTAACGCCCCAATTTTTGGGAATCCTGTGAATGTTGGCATAGGTTTAATTATGTTAGTGGGCCTCTAGAAAGCCCAAGCTTAAGATAGAACCCGGCAATTTTAGTTAATTTTTGTTCCATAAGAAAAAAGGGGGTGAAATTATGAAATAGGACCTATGTGAAAATGTTTGAAAATGCTATAGGCTAAATTGAAGTGGCCAAATAAATAGGAGTGCAAAATAGGAGGATTTGCATGACAAACCTCCCATTTTACATGAAGTGGCTAGCCATCATGTTGTTGTAGACAAAATGTACACTTGATATCCCTAATTTATGGTACAAATTGATACAAATTGATAATAGGTTAGGTAAATGTTTCATGATAATAGGTTAGGTAAATGTTCCATGATAATGGGTTAGGTAAATGTTTCATGATAATGAGTTAGGTAAATGTTTCATGATAAGAATTTCATGTCTTTTGTATTAAAGAATTAAATGGATGAAATATGAAATTTTATTAAAAGAAAAAGGGATGAAAAGAACAAAGTTTTGTCCATCTTTGTTCATCATAGCTGAAAGTTAGAGAAGAGAAAGGAGAGGAGAAAGCTCTTGAGTATTTGGTCATTAGGAGGAGGAAAATTGAAGGTAAGTTCTTGGTACCTTGCTTCTATTTTGAGGTTCATGAGTTCTTCTTGATTCTACCTTAACTCTTGAAGTATATTTTGATTTTTAGTTGTGTTGTGAGCATTTAGTCATGAATTAAAATGAAGGAAATGGTTGTTGTTTCATGTTCTTTTGATGAAAAATGGAAGATAGGTGAAGTTGAGCCAAACAAATAAGCATGCATGTGCCTTAGATGCTAAAGGGAAAAATCGGCTAACATGTTGTGCTTTAAAATGATGAAATGGAGATTATACTTAAGTAAAATCATAGATATGTGATGATTGATTGGTGATATACATGTTTAAATAACATGCATGCAAGGTATGTGTGAAAGAGTGATTTGGTAATAAATCTGCTTGGGACAGCAGCAGTAACGTGACTTTGGAAAATCACCATAAATTGTGGGAGAAGAATTAGAAGCTGAATAAATTATGTAATTAAAGCTTATTGAGTCTAGTTTCTAATGAAATAAACAAGAACATATTTTGAATTCTGTACAATGAGAAATTTGATTCGTAATGAAGAGTGGTCAGATTAGTCAAACAGTGAAACATGGGAAACTTTGAGAAAAATCTGGTATTGATTGGCTAAACCAAAATTCTGAAAATTTTATGGATAGAAGATATATGAGTCTATTTTCAAGGAAAATTAACGGAACTTGATTTGGAGTTTCGTAGCTCCATTTATAAATGATTTAGTGACTGTTGCTCAGCAAGACAGCTTGCAGTGAAATTATGATTATGTGGTAAACATTGACAAAAATTTGTTAATGAGTTGCTAATTGTTTTCTTATAAGCTTACTATGATTTGTAGGTGTGGTTGGCCGAATATTATAAGGGGTTAATACGTAGTTCGTATTTGAATAGTTAGATTAATGTGTTAGTAATCCAATTGTAGGCGGTTCGTGTGTGGATCTCAATCAAGATATCGTAAGCAAATGTGTGTAACTAACACCCTCTTTCTTAGTCTGGATCGGCAAAAGTCGAAAAGTCGAAATGCCGAAAATCGGTATTTTGTAGATTTGCGAGTGTGCGAATGCTCGTGAGGTAAATCGATTAATGTTTTTGGTAAGCTGTAAAATTTGGACTGCAAAGTGCATGATTTCTGTGCCCTCGATATTTTTGGGCTTAATGGGCCAAAATTGGAATGATGGGCCAACGGGCCCAATTCGGTAAGAACCCTCGGTACGTGATTCATTAGTACGTGAAAAGTAGGAATATGCATGAAAAACCCTAAAATAGATAAATTACTAAAATACTTTTAAAAGTGGAAAATTTACGCTTTGCCCCTAGTAGATAAATTACCAAATACCCCTAGGGTTAAATTGACCTAAATGCATGTTTGATCGTTGTTATTTATCGCATGCCATGTTGTTATTATCGATGCATGGACCGGGATATTGACGGAGGAAGTCTGAAAGTGGCTTGTCCACGTCTTGGAGGCTTTGCCTCAATTCTTCGATAACCGAGAGCGAAGAAAGTGCAAATGTGGAGTGTTAAATTTGGGTGGGTTGAGCTATTCCCACATGGAGTGTATGGCTGGTACGGGTGGAGTGTAGTGGTTGGTGGGTTGAGTAGTCTCCCAAATGGGCTTGCATATGTTTACCGATGTTGCATGTATTTTGAAATGGGCCTATGGGCCATCTTATTATCTGAATAAGGGCTAAGGCCCGTTTATTATAATCTGAAAAGGGCTCGGCCCAAGACCACTGTTACCCAAATGGGCTTGCATATGTTTACTTGATGTTGCATGTATTTTGAAATGGGCCTATGGGCCATCTTATTTGAATAAGGGCTAAGGCCCGCTTTATTGTAATCTGAAAAGGCTCGCCCAGTACCATTATTACTGAATGGGCTTAGGCCCAATAGGCTTGAGTGACTTGGGCTTTGAATGGGTTTTCCTTACACACCGAGTTTCCCCAAACTCACCCCTTTTATTTTCATCCACGCAGAAATCCCCAACCATAGTGGGCTTGGAGTCGTGAGAGAATTCGGAGTGGCCACCGCTCGAAAGTTTGATTTTCTTCGGTGAACTGGACATCCTTTTAATTACGTTTGAGGTTTTGGGCTTTTAAATGTAATAAGGCCGCTTATTTATTTTGATGGTTTTATATGTTTTATTAAGATAGGTAATATTTATATTTGACTGTTGGAATTGGATAGCTTTAAGGCGCGTTTTCAAAAACAGTAATTGTTTTCAAAATAACACAAAGACAAGCAAAGCTTCCGCAATGAAGATATTTTCCAAAGTTAATCACTTTTTCTAAAAAGGACTTAATCAAATCGGTTTCCTAGAAATATACATGACGTTAAGGTATGGCAATGGTGGTTTGCATGTCTAGGATTGGATCCGAAGGGAGTTTGGTACTTAAGCAGTCCGATGGACTCACCTCCTCTTTTCCGGTTTCCTACCTGGTGCACAGCTTCCATTCACTTTAACCCTTAATGAATTAATCTTTTGAACATCAAGTACGATTTTCTGGACTTAGAATGAAATTTTTTTTTTTTACGTTTTTGATGTGGCATGCCGGATCCGGCCATAACTTCTGGGCCGGGTTTGGGGTGCTACATTTAGTGGTATCAAAGCCTAGATTACAACAACTCGGCTGTGGAATGGGTTTACAAAAACAAAGATTTTTGAAAGCGAAAATTTTATAAAGAATGCGAAAAACTTGATTTTCAAAATTTAGATCTTTAGAAGGTGGCATTCCGAATCTCCGGCTCAAGTCTGTAAGTATTCTGAATTTTTTTGAATATTTTCCTGAATTATCTGTCTGTACTAAAATCCTGCTAGGATACTCTAGATAGGATGATACTGAAACCATAGGAAAATCTGATAAGAGACTGAAACTGTAGCTAGACTTGATTACGTGAAAACAAACTCGAACTCTTGTCGATTCATAAAACATTTGTAATAAACACTAGAATATTAATTGATGCATAAAATTCGTAATCAAGATAATACGATATGAGTACAAGAACTACTCGTGGAAGAGGCCGTGGGCGTAGCGAGGAAGGGCTCGGCGGTATCTTCGTCTTGGGACATATGCCGGCGGCGATGCACCGTACCACCGACAATAGAGGTAGAGTCTCATGACCACAAGGTCTGAGGATGATGCCTGTCACGAGCAATGCTTCGTGTTCGAAAAGGTTGCTTGAGCAAGTTCGAACAACGAAATTGTGGATCTATTTCGAATGACTTGGGACTAACTAATGAGATCTTTAAGGCGTGTCGGTATAGCCCGAATGTGGCGGAATATTGGTTGGAGGCCACGAGCGGATTATGGACGACTTGGACTGCTCGAGGAGATTGTGAGTGGGGTATCTGTACTAAGTCCCTTGGGTCACTTTCGGTTAGGGTAGACAAAGCTGTATAGGGATGTACCCTTAGAAACTCAAGGTAGGATTTTCTCCGGAGATCGATAGAGTTACCGTTCGAGAGTTTGATCTCATTTTGGGAATGGACGGCTTGTTAAGCATAAAGCAACTCGGATTGTCTTTGCTAAACGAATGGTGTTAAGGACCACAAAGGATGAGGAGGTTATGGTGATAGGTGAGCGAAGGGATTATTTGTCCAATGTGGTGTCGGCATTAAGAGCCGAAAAGTGGATTCGGAAAGGTTGGGAGGTCTATTTGGCATTTGTAAGTCAGTCGGAAGAGGAGGGACTGACAATGGATAAGGTTAGGACCGTAAAGGAATTCGAAGATGTTTTTTCAGAAGAACTTCCAGGATTGCCTCCGAACCGAGAAGTGGAGTTTGGAATCAACTTATTGCCTGGAACGGCACCAGTGTCTATCGCACCGTATAGGATGGCACCGAAGGAGTTAGTGAAGTTAAAGGCTCAAATTCAAGAGTTGTTGGATAGGGACTTTATTAGGCCAAGCATGTCTCCATGGGGAGCACCAGTGCTATTCGTGAAAAAGAAGGATGGTACGATGCGGATGAGCATTGATTATCGCTAGTTGAACAAACTGATGATTAAGAATAAGTATCCACTACCAAGGATTGACGATCTATTCGACCAACTTAGAGGAGCTTCTGTATTTTCCAAGATCGACCTTCGATCTGGATATCATCAGTTAAGGGTCAAGGAGGCAGATATCCAAAAGACGACATTCAGGACTCGGTATGGTCATTACGAGTTTCTGGTTATGCCATTTGGACTAACGAACGCTCCTGCAGCGTTTATGGATCTGATGAATCGTGTGTTCCAACCATTTTTGGATCAATTCGTAGTCGTCTTTATTGACGATATCCTGGTATATTCTGAAACTGAAACGAAACATGATGAGCATCTCCGTATAGTGCTGTAAGTATTAAGGGAGAAGGAACTCTTTGCGAAGTTCAGCAAGTGTGAATTTTGGTTGAGGGAGGTAACCTTCTTAGGACATGTGGTCTCTGCTGAGGGGATTAAGGTAAACCCTCGGAAAATTGAAGCGATTTTGGAGTGGAAGCCGCCTAGGACGGTGTCGGAAATATGGAGTTTCCTAGGACTGGCAGGATACTACAGAAGGTTTGTAGAAGGTTTTTCTGTGATGGCATCAGTCTAACAAAACTCATAAGGAAAGGAGTACCATTTGTATGGACTAAGAAGCAGTAAGAAGCTTTTGAGAAGTTGAAGAAAATTCTGACTGAAGCACCTGTGTTAATTCAACCGGAGTTTGGGAATGATTTTACTGTGTACAGTGACGCATCACACGTGGGTTTGGGCTGCGTGTTAATGCAAGAGGGTAAGGTGGTTGCATATGCATCACGATAGCTTAAGCCTCATGAGGGAAACTATTTGACTCATGATTTAGAGTTGGCAGCAGTGATATTTGCACTTAAGATTTGGAGACATTACTTGTACGGAGAAAGGTGTATTATATACACTGACCATAAGAGTCTTAAGTATTTGTTGACTCAGAAGGAGCTGAACCTTAGGCAAAGGAGATGGATTGAGTTGCTTAAGGATTATGACTGTTCGATCGAGTATCACCCAAGCAAGGCTAATGTGGTAGCGGATGCTCTAAGTCGTAGAGCTGTATCTGATCTGAGAGCAATGTTTGCTCGTTTGAGTCTGTATGATAATGGAAGTCTGTTGGCTAAGTTGCAAGTGAGGCCAACCTGGGTGGATCAGATTAAGGAAAAACAGTTGAACGATGAGTCTTTGGTCACTCGTTTTCAACAAGTTAAGGAAGGGGAAACTTCTGAGTTTGGGAGCTAGAAGAGACGATGCAACAGCAATACCCTCATCTGTTTGGATTAGGTGAATTTCGAGGATGAAATTTCTTTAAGGAGGGTAGAGTTGTAACGCCCCAATTTTCGGGAATCCTGTGAATGTTGGCATAGGTTTAATTATGTTAGTGAGCCTCTAGAAAGCCCAAGCTTAAGATAGAACCCGGCAATTTTAGTTAATTTTTGTTCCATAAGAAAAAGGGGGTGAAATTATGAAATAGGACCTATGTGAAAATGTTTGAAAATGCTATAGGCTAAATTGAAGTGGCCAAATAAATAGGAGTGCAAAATAGGAGGATTTGCATGACAAACCTCCCATTTTACATGAAGTGGCCAGCCATCATGTTGTTGTAGACAAAATGTACACTTGATATCCATAATTTATGGTACAAATTGATACAAATTGATAATAGGTTAGGTAAATGTTTCATGATAATAGGTTAGGTAAATGTTCCATGATAATGGGTTAGGTAAATGTTTCATGATAATGGGTTAGGTAAATGTTTCATGATAAGGATTTCATGTCTTTTGTATTAAAGAATTAAATGGATGAAATATGAAGTTTTATTAAAATAAAAAGGGATGAAAAGAACAAAGTTTTGTCCATCTTTGTTCATCATAGCTGAAAGTTAGAGAAGAGAAAGGAGAGGAGAAAGCTCTTGAGTATTCGGTCATTAGGAGGAGGAAAATTGAAGGTAAGTTCTTGGTACCTTGCTTCTATTTTGAGGTTCATGAGTTCTTCTTGATTCTACCTTAACTCTTGAAGTATATTTTGATTTTTAGTTGTGTTGTGAGCATTTAGTCATGAATTAAAATGAAGGAAATGGTTGTTGTTTCATGTTCTTTTGATGAAAAATGGAAGATAGGTGAAGTTGAGCCAAACAAATGAGCATGCATGTGCCTTAGATGCTAAAGGGAAAAATCGGCTAACATGTTGTGCTTTAAAATGATGAAATGGAGATTATACTTAAGTAAAATCATAGATATGTAATGATTGATTGGTGATATACATGTTTAAATAACATGCATGCAAGGTATGTGTGAAAGAGTGATTTGGTAATAAATCTGCTTGGGACAGCAGCAATAACGTGACTTTGGAAAATCACCATAAATTGTGGGAGAAGAATTAGAAGCTGAATAAATTATGTAATTAAAGCTTATTGAGTCTAGTTTCTAATGAAATAAACAAGAACATATTTTGAATTCTGTACAATGAGAAATTTGATTCGTAATGAAGAGTGGTCAGATTAGTCAAACAGTGAAACATGGGAAACTTTGAGAAAAATCTGGTATTGATTGGCTAAACCAAAAATTCTGAAAATTTTATGGATAGAAGATATATGAGTCTATTTTCAAGGAAAATTAATGGAACTTGATTTGGAGTTTCGTAGCTCCATTTATAAATGATTTAGTGACTGTTGCTCAGCAAGACAGCTTGCAGTGAAATTATGATTATGTGGTAAACATTGACATAAATTTGTTAATGAGTTGCTAATTATTTTCTTATAAGCTTACTATGATTTGTAGGTGTGGTTGGCCGAATATTATAAGGGGTTAATACGTAGTTCGTATTTGAATAGTTAGATTAATGTGTTAGTAATCCAATTGTAGGCGGTTCGTGTGTGGATCTCAAATCAAGATATCGTCGCAAATGTGTGTGTAACTAACACCCTCTTTCTTAGTCCGGATCGGCAAAAGTCGAAAAGTCGAAATGCCGAAAATCGGTATTTTGTAGATTTGCGAGTGTGCGAATGCTCGTGAGGTAAATCGATTAATGTTTTTGGTAAGCTGTAAAATTTGGACGCAAAGTGCATGATTTACGTGCCTCGATATTTTTGGGCTTAATGGGCCAAAATTGGAATGATGGGCCAACGGGCCCAATTCGGTAGAACCCTCGATGCGTGATTCATTAGTACGTGAAAAGTAGGAATATGCATGAAAAGCCCTAAAATAGATAAATTACTAAAATACCTTTAAAAGTGGAAAATTTACAGTTTTGCCCTTAGTAGATAAATTACCGAAATACCCCTAGGGTTAAATTGACCTAAATGCATGTTTGATCGTTGTTATTTATTGCATGCCATGTTGTTATTATCGATGCATGGGATTGGGATATTGACGAGGAAGTCTTGAAAGTGGCTTGTCCACGTCTTGGAGGCTTTGCCTCAATTTATTGATAATCGAGCAAAGTTGCAAATCTGTGGAGTGTTGGGTTTGGGTGGGTTGAGCTATTCCCCACATGGAGTGTATGGCTGGTACGGGTGGAGTGTAGTGGTTGGTGGGTTGAGTAGTCTCCCAAATGGGCTTGCATATGTTTACCGATGTTGCATGTATTTTGAAATGGGCCTATGGGCCATCTTGTTATCTGAATAAGGGCTAAGGCCCGGTTTATTATAATCTGAAAAGGGCTCGCCCAAGTACCACTATTACCCAAATGGGCTTGCATATGTTTACTTGATGTTGCATGTATTTTGAAATGGGCCTATGGGCCATCTTGTTATTTGAATAAGGGCTAAGGCCCGGTTTATTATAATCTGAAAAGGGCTCGCCCAAGACCATTATTACTGAATGGGCTTAGGCCCAATAGGCTTGAGTGACTTGGGCTTTGAATGGGTTTTCCTTACACCGAGTTTCCCAAACTCACCCTTTTATTTTCATCCACGCAGAAATCCCCAACCATAGTGGGCTTGGAGCTGTGAGAGAATTCGGAGTGGCCACCCGTTCTGAAAGTTTGATTTTCTTCTGGTGAACTGGACATCCTTTTAATTACGTTTGAGGTTTTGGGCTTTTAAATGTAATAAGGCCGCTTATTTATTTTTGATGGTTTTTATATGTTTTATTAAGATAGGTAATATTTATATTTGACTGTTGGAATTGGATAGCTTTAAGGCGCGTTTTCAAAAACAGCAATTGTTTTCAAAATAACACAAAGACAAGCAAAGCTTCCGCAATGAAGATATTTTCCAAAGTTAATCACTTTTCCTAAAAAGGACTTAATCAAATCGGTTTCCTAGAAATATACATGACGTTAAGGTATGGCAATGGTGGTTTGCATGTCTAGGATTGGATCCGAAGGAGTTTGGTATAGCGATCAGATGGACTCACCTCCTCTTTCCGGTTTCCTACCGGTGCACGACTTCCATTCACTTTAACCCTTAATGAATTAATCTTTTGAACATCAAGTACGATTTTCTGGACTTAGAATGAATTTTTTTTTTTACGTTTTTGATGTGGCATGCCGGATCCGGCCATAACTTCTGGGCCGGGTTTGGGGTGCTACAAAGTTAAAAAATAATAATAAGAAAACATAAAGCATTGTCATCTTCTTCTTGTTTTAATTTGAGAACCGAAACAACCATGGGAGAAACGTTGGAAGCTTCGGCTTTGATATTTCCATTGCATGTATGTGAGTTTTCTATCCATTTTTCATAAATTTTATGTTTTAGAGATCTTTGCAACTAGGTCCAGCTAATCCGTATCTTTATTTTCGAAACTGTTTAAGATTTTGAAATTTAGCATTGATGAATTCTAAGTATTTTTGAAGTTAAATGATGAAACTTTAGTCTTGGTTGATGTTTAGAACTATTTTGGAAAGTGATTTTAGCTAGTTTTTAGTTGAAGGATTAATTTGTTAAAATATTAAAATTTTCATGGAACTCTTGTGAATTTTGAGTAATTTTGGACTCTACTAAAATATGAATAAATTCAGTTAACATAGGTATGTGTGAAATTTTGTTAAATTTGGAAATTCAGGTTTAAAGACTAAATTGAAAGAAATGTAAAAGTTTATAAAAAATGTGTAAATAATGAAAACTTTAGGGTATATGCATAAAAGTGTGTTGGAATATGTATTTGAATTTGATAAGATTAAATTTAATTATTATAGATCAAGATTTGATTTGTACGGAGGAAAGCTGGAAAAAAGAAAATTTACAGAATAGTCTTTACGAACAAATTTGCTTGCTGGTTGTATTAGGTAAGTTCATACAGTATGTTTGTGTTAAATTGTTATGCATTTAGAATTATAGCTGTAGTTATATTTAATTGAAATTGTAACTATTTACAGTTCAGTATAAAAAGGTGAGTGAGAGGATTAAATTGAATATGTATGAAAAGGGCATATAGTTATACAAATGTGAAAATGAGTATATACTGCGATGTTTTATTGCTGCCATATGTTGAATAAATGTGTTTATGATATTTATGGATGTGAATTGAGATATTGAGTGATAATGAAATATGAAATGAAAAACCCTATTAACTGGTCAAGCAGAGTCGGATATAGTTGACATGCCATAGGATAGGAAGAGTTTAGGGTGACTTCGTGTAACACCCCTAGCCCACATCCGTTACCGGAATAGGTTTTGGAGCATCACTGAAGCTTATCGATCAAATAGACATAAATTACAAACATTTCTTTTCATATTATATTCAGGTTAAAAACCAATTAAAATCATACACACTATCCCTTATTTGAGCCCTCGAGGTCCAAAATACGCGTTAGAAACAAATCAGGACTAATTCGGAAACTCGGAGAATTTTTCAAAAAGTATTAAAAATTTTCAAAGCTGTAGGGTTCACAAGGTTGTGTCCCAGCCCGTGTCTATACCCGTGTAACTCTCTAACTTGGGTCACACTGTTCGAAATGGCCTCGCACGCCTGTGTACTAGTCATGTGTCTCACACGGCCCAATCACACTCCCGTGTGTCTCACACGGCTCAGTCACACACTTATGTGTCTAGCCGTATGGACTCAAAATGTACCTTAAACAACAAGTTTACCATTCCCTGCAAGCTTGGACAATAAGCAACTCAAAAATTATTCGTTTAACCAATTCAAAACACAATTAAACACATCCAAATCATATCAAAACAAACATCTTAGCTGTCTAACCAATGTACCCTCATAGGTACCACAATTGTATCATCAATTCATATCAATAAAACATCATTCAAGTCCAATTCGTAAAGATGCCAACTTCAATCTATTTTGCCTAATTCATGATCTCTTAAACATTAACTTAATTTCACATGTTTATATTTATATATATACCAAACTAACATTATATTTATAACCTCATTTACAATCAACTCACAAAATAATCAATAGTTAGACACCTTAGGTACATGCCGACACAAAAAGATAGACATCACCACGTTTGAGTTCGGGATTGTTGTTGGATGCTGAATCGATGATCAAAATTATGTACCTAACCTGCACACGGAAAACAAAACCGTACACTAAGTAAAACTCAGTGATATTTCTATAATCCAAATATTTAAAGATAAGAAATTACAAATATATAATTGAAATATAAACACATATTAATATTTAAATATTACAACAACCATATCATATTTCATTTGTTTCACAAATATCTCAATTCTCATACTTGCTATATAAATAGCTTTTACAATTTATTTCACATTTCATTATATAATTGCATTATTCATTCCATATTCATTTCATGAGTATATAACTCATATATTCCATATATTTGCAACATATTTCACATTCTATTTTCAATTCACTATTTCACTTCCATTTCTCATACCATACAATTTCAGTATCAATTATAAAACTTTATTATTCATTTACCCCTATTAACACAACTCAGACTTGGACGGATACATGGATCCAACCAAAACACACCAGTTTGGCACCCAGTGCCTCATCGGATAATTCAAAGTAATAATTTGACACCCAGTGCCTCATCAAATTAATATGAAGTATTAAATTGACACCCAGTGTCTCATCGACTCGAAGTCGAAGAAATCCCTGAACTCTTCCAATCCTATGGCATGCCATCTATATCCGACTCAGTCCGATATAGTTAATAGGATTTAATTTCACATTTCAAAAACAATAAATACCCAATAACAATTTTTCATATAATCATATATACATATAAATTCAATTCAATATCAAAATGCCAAATACTCACCTCAGTCACTTACCATAAACATTTAATCAAAACACAACAATTAATAACTAAGTTTGGATTATAGAAATATAAACCAGAAATTCCGAGCTATCCCTTGTCGACTTTATCTTTTCGAGGGTTCCGGTGCGACGTTAGCTAAGAAATTAAAACAATTAAAAATCATCAATATAACACAATTCAATTTCATATTGAATATTTCAATTTTTACTCAAATATTGCCTAAATTTTAATTTAGTCCTTAAACTGAGACTAATTTTATTTCTTCACATATAATCTTATATTTTTATACAAATTCCACTTTAAACTAAATTTAAATCCCTATTTTTCCTCAAATCCATAAATTTTGAATTTTTACAATTTAGTCCCTATTACTCAAAATTTACAATTTATTCTACAATTTAATCCTTTTTCATTTCTAACTTAAAAACCTATCAATTTAATCCCTAATACTAAAATTATTCAACATTAATAACACTTAAAAACTCAATAATTTCTAAAATTTTGGCATGGGCCGGGTAGTACTTAACACGGGATTCCAAAAACATAAAATTACAAGATAAAAGGGACTAAATTGACTAACCAATTAAACTTTGAATTTTTGAAGCCCCAAGGCATTCGTCTCCTTCTTTCTCCCTTTTCTTTTTTCTTTCTTTCTTTCTTTTCTATTTCGTATTTGCTTTGTCTCTTTTTCTATTTCTATTTTTTTCTTTTATTTATTTGTTTTATTATTATAATATAATATATATACTTAATAAATCTATTATAATATATATTTTTTAACTTTAAAATTTATATTAATTTTCACCTTATGCCGCCTCATTTTAAGACAATGTTATAATTGCTTCTTTAGTCCCTTTAATTTTTCTTTAATCTATAATTTAACTTTCACCCTTTATACAATTTAGTCCTTATACCTAATTACTCTTAATTCATGCAAATTCACTTAACCGAAACCTAACTAACTTCACACTTAGCTTCGTAAATATTTATTAAATATTTACGAATCTGATTTATGAAGACAAAGTCCCAAAAATGCATTTTCTGACACCTGCGACTATCAGGTTGTTACAATTCTCCCCCTAAATAAATCTTGTCCCCAAAATTTACCTGAAAAAAGGTGAGGGTACTGAGATCTCATAGTTTCTTTCGGTTCCCAAGTCACTTCTTCAACACTATGACTGCTCCACAACACTTTCACTAATAGGACTCGCTTATTACGTAATTATTTCACTTCTCATACCAAAATTTCAACTGGTTCTTCTTCTTACGACAAATCGGATTGAATTTCAATATCCTCTGTCAAAATAACGTGAGATGGATCTGATTTCTAAGCTGTGAAATATAAAAAACATCATGACTTTTCTATAATTCCATAAGTAAAGGTAAACGATATGCAACTGGTCCCATTCTTTTTGTGATCTTATACGGTCCAATAAAATGAGGACTTAGTTTCCCTTTTCAGTCAAATCTCAAAATTTTCTTCCAAGGTGGAACTTTAAGAAATACTTTATCACCAACAGAATATTTAGTATCTCGACGTTTCAAATTTGCATATGATTTCTGTCTATCAAAAGCTGCCTACAATCTATCTCTAATTTTCTTAACAATGTCTTCTGTTTCTTGAATTAATTGTAGCCCGATCTTTTTTCTTTCACTCAATTCCATCCAACAAACAAGTGATCGACACTTTCGACTGTATAAAGCTTCAGACGGGGTCATTTGAATACTTGATTGAAAACTATTGTTGTATACAAATTCAACCAAAGGTAAGTAATGATCCCAACCTGATTCAAAATCAATAACACAAGTACGAAGCATGTCTTCCAAAATTTGAATAACACGTTCAGATTGTCCATTGGTCTACGGATGAAAAGCTGTGCTAAAATTAAGTCATGTGCCAAGAGATTCGTGCAACTGTTTCCAAAATCTTGAAGTAAACTGCGGATCCTGATAAAAAATTATCGACATACGAACACCGCGCAATCTCACTATTTCTTGAATATAAACTTTAGCAAGCTTTTGAAGTGACCAATCAGTCCTGACCACTATAAAATTAGCTAATTTCGTAAGTCGATCAACAAGTACCCAAACATAATTTTTCTTATTTGTCGATAAAGGTAACCCCGCTACAAAATCCATTGTAATACAATCCCATTTTCATTCAAGAATAGAAATAGGCTGAAGTAATCCGATGGGAACCTAATGTTCTGCCTTAACTCGCTGACAAGTTAAACATTTAGTCACATATTCAACCACATCTCTTTTCATTCTTGGCCACCAATAAAATTCTCGTAGATCACGATACATTTTTGTTCCTCCAGGATGCCAAGCAAAAGGACTATCATGAGCTTCACAAAGTATCAACTCTTTCAATTTAGAAACATCCAGAACACAAATTCTGTTATGAAATCTCAAACAACCATAATCATGAATGCTGAAATTTTCTAATATACCATTTTGAACCATTTCTCTTTTCTTCGCCAACTTGTCATCTTCTAACTCCGTTGACTTGATCCAATCAAACATCATCGATTTGATAGTTAATTCAACCAATAGGCTTCCATCGTCATTAATACTGAACTGAGCTAAGTAAACATTTCTCGCAATTTATTTCCTACTCAATTCATCAGCTACAACATTAGCTTTACCAGGGTGATAATCAATAACACAATCAAAATCTTTCTAAAGATCGACCCAACGACGCTGTCTCAAATTCAACTCCTTTTGAGATAGAAGGTATTTGAGACTCTTATGATCAGTATAAATATAACAATTTTTGCCGTACAAATAGTGTCTTCATATCTTTAGAGCAAAAACCACAACAGCTAACTCTATATCGTGTGCCGGATAATTACTTTCATGCGTTTTCAACTGACGAGACGCATAAGCAATCACTTTTCAGTCTTGCATCAAAACACAACCAAGACTGCTTAAAGAAGCATCACTATAAACGATAAAATCCTTTCCCAATTTCGGTAAAGTCAAAACTGACGCTTCAGTCAACATCTACTTCAATTTCTCAAAACTTTCTTGACATTGATCATCCTAAACGAACTAAACATTCTTATGTAACAACTTTGTCATTGGCAAAACTATCTTCGAAAATCTATTTACAAATCTTTGATAATAACCAGCTAATCCAAGAAAACTATGAACCTCTAACACATTCCTCGATGCTTTCCATTGAACAATGGCCTCTGTCTTTTTCGGATCAACTCTAATTCCATCTGCTAAGATAACATGACCCAAAAATACAACCTCTGATAACCAGAATTTACACTTACTAAGCTTTCCGTATAACTTTTTCTCTCGTAACACTTGCAAAACAATTCTGAGGTGTTGCTCATGCTCGGATTCAGATTTCAAATAGACCAAAATATCATCAATAAAAACTACCACAAATTAATCCAAATATGATTAAAAGATACGATTCATGAGATCCATAAATGCTGCCGGAGCATTCGTCAATCCAAAAGGCATCACCAAAAATTCATAATGACCATACCGTGTACGAAATGTCATCTTCGGTACATCATTTTCTTTTACCTTCAACTGATAGTAACTCGATCTCAAATCAATCTTTGAAAAGACATAAGCTCCTTTTAGTTGATCAAATAAGTCATCAATAAAGGGTAGAGGATATCGATTCTTAATCGAAATATCTTTCTTTTTAACAAAAACCACAAGAGCTCCCCAAGGCGAAACACTAGGGCGTATAAAACCACGATCCAATAAGTCTTGCAATTGTACTTTTAATTCTTTCAAGTCCGTAGGTGACATACGATAAGGGGCATTGACACCGGAGCCGTACCAGAAAACACTTCAATTGTAAACTCAACCTCTTGATCCGGTGGTAATCCCATTAATTCCTTGGGAAACAGATCAGGAATTCACAAACTGTTCAAATTTTACTGCACTGACTACCAATAGAATTCGAATTTATAACATAGGCTAGAAAAGCTTCACAACCTTAATGAAGAAGTTTATTAGCTCGAATTGTTGAAATAATACGAGTTGAACCACTTGTTCAAAAACCATTCACCTCAATCTTATCACCGCTTTCACTCTGAACAACAAACTTCTTTTTACAGCAATTCAAAATCACCCCGTGCTCTGTAAGCCAATCCATACTCAAAATCATATCAAAATCGCCAAACGGCATTATCAACAAATCAACAAGGAAGGCCATATTCTGTATCACTAGCGGACATCTCTTACACACCTGATCCACTAACACAAATTGTCCCAATGGACTAGACACCACTATCGATACTCTAGACGTCTCAGATTTTAAACTTCCTGACTCAAGCAATTTAGTATTAACATATGAATGTGAATATTCCGGATCTATCAAAGCATAAACAGGTTCTGAATGTAATAAAAATATACCTGTCACAACAGTAAACATCATTAGCATCACCATCCTCACGAGTCCACACAACATAAGCTCGAGCTTGAGTTCTGACCTCTGACTATTGAGTAACAGCATCATATCCCTTTTTAGCACCACCTCTAAAAAATGAACCATTTCGACTCGACCTGCGACCTTTAGAAGCAGGCATAAATCTCTGAGAAGTAACAAATGTAACATTTTCATTCTTCGAACAATCTCTATCAAAATTTTTAGTAGATCCACAGTAAAAATAGCCTCGAGTTAACTTTTAGCACTCACCATAGTGCTTTTTCCCACAATGCTCACAATTTGGAATATCAATATCCCTAGATGGACCTCGCACACTACCTGTAGACATAGTCGATTGTCTATCACAATTTCAATCAGTTCTCTCTGACTTAAAATTTGATCTCCAGCTACCATAAAATTCCTTTGATCTCTTTAGTTATGGATTTGAAGATGCAGCTTCAGGACTTTTTCCAACAGTACGAGTATTCTCAGTCTTTTTATCAAAACCCAGAACTTGCTCCACCATTCTTGCCCGTTCAACTAAATCTCCAAACTCGGTAATTTTGTGCGATACCAATTGTACTAACAACTCATCATGTAAACCACGCAGAAATTGCTTGCAATTGTCATTTTCAGTCGGCACAAACTCAACAACATACCTATTAAGTAGCGAAAACTCTCGTTCATAATCAACCACAGACATTTCACCTTGTTTCAGCATCAAAAACTCTTATTTTCTGTATTTAATAGACAATTAACCTACATATTTCTTTTGAAATTTCTTTTGGAAGAATCGCCAATTTACTAGATCTGCGGGTACATGACGTGTCACTGACTGCCATCAGGTATACACTTCTCCTTGCCGTAGAGAAACAACACATATTAAACTTTCATACGGGTTACATTTTGTTGCAAGATTCTCTTAGTAGATTCAATCCAAATTTCAGCTGTGGAAGGATCAACTCCTTTCAATCCCAAGAATTCAGTTGCACCATATTTATGCAATTCTTTCATCAGAGCTCGACGAAAAATAGGGTAGATGTCGTAGCGGATGTGGTTCCCATCACACGCTGAAGAGCATCAGCAATAGCTCTAAGTAACAGTGAATTATCTCTTTCCCTAATATTACCTCGTTCAACATTAGGTTGTTGAGTACTAACTGAATTAACACTTGGTGTTGCCGATTCGGTTTTATCTAATTCATTGGAGACATCATCTGCAGTATACATATCTTGATCAACATCATCATTATAATCATTTGATATTTTCAACTATAAAACAAAAACAAATATATATATCAGCATCCAAATCCCGACTCAATTTGACTCAATTATGGCATGTCCCTCTAGATTCAGTTATGAGCTTGATTTAGTCCAAGAATCGACTAAACCTACAAAGCTCTAATACCACTAAATGTAACACCCCTAACCCACATTCGTTGCCAGAATATGGTTTCGGAGCATTACCGAAGCTTATCGATGAAATAGACATAAATTACAAACATTTCTTATCATATTATATTCAGGTCAAAAACCAATTAAACTCATACATATTGTCCTTTATGTAAGACCTCGAGGCCCAAAATGTGCGTTAGAAACAAATCGGGACTAATTCAGAAACTCAGAGAATTTTTCGAAAAATATTAAAAATTTTCAAAGCTACAGGGTCACAGGTCCGTGTCCCAGTCTATGTCTATACCCGTGTAACACTCTGACTTGGGCACACGGCCGAGCCATACGCCTGTGTGCCAGACCGTGTGCCCTTTCGAAATGGCCTCGCACGCCCGTGTGCTAGCCATGTATCTCACACGGCTCAGTCAGTCGACAATAATTGTATCATCAATTCATATCAATAAAACATCATTCAAGTCCAATTTGTAAACATGTCAACTTCAATCTATTTTTCCTAATTCATGATCACTTAAACATTAACTTAAATTTACATGTTTATATTTATATATTTATACACCAAACTAACATTATATTTATAACCTCATTTACAATCAACTCACCAAATAATTAATAGTTAGACACCCTAGGTACATGCCAACAGAAAAGGATAGACATCATCATGTTTGAGTTCAGGATTGTTGTTGGATGCTGAATCGACGATCAAAATTAAGTACCTAACCTGCACACGGAAAACAAAACCGTACACTAAGTAAAACTCAGTGATATTTCTATAATCTGAATATTTAAAGATAAAAAATTACAAATACACAAGTGAAATATAAACAAATATTAATATTTAAATATTACAACAACCTTATCATATTTCATTTGTTTCACAAATATCTCAATTCTCATACTTGCTATATAAATAGCTTTTCACTATTTATTTACCATTTCATTATACAATTGCTTTATCCATTCCATATTCATTTCATGAGTATATAACTCATATATTCCATATATTTGCAACATATTTCACATTCTATTTTCAGCTCACTATTTCACTTCCATTTCTCATACCATGCCATTTCAATATCAATTATAAAACTTTATTGTTCATTTACCCCTATTAACACGACTCGGACTCGAATAGATATACGGATCCAACCAAAACACACCAGTTTGGCACCTAGTGCGTCATCGGATAATTCGAAGTAATAATTTGACACTTAGTGTCTCATCGGCTAAACCGAAGTAAATTGGCACCCAGTGCCTCATCGAATTAATCTGAAGTAGTAAATTGACACCCAGTGTCTCATCAACTCGAAGTCGAAGAAATCCCTAAACTCTTCCAATCCTATGGCATGTCATCTATATCCGACTCAGTCCGATACAATTACTAGGGTTTAATTTCACATTTCAAAAACAATCAATATCCAATATCAGTTTTTCATATAATCACATATACATATAAATTCAATTCAATATCAAAATGCCAAAAACTCACCTCAATCACTTACTATAAACATTTAATCAAAATACAACAATTAATAACTAAGTTCGGATTATAGAAATATAAACCAGAAATTCCGAGCTATCCCTTGTCAACTTTATCTGTCCCCTTTTTAGTCGAGAGTTTCAGTACGACGTTAGCTACAAAATTAAAACAATAAAAAGTTTATCGATACAACACAATTCAATTTCATATTGAATATTTTAATTTTTACTCAAATATTGCCTAAATTTCAATTTAGTCCCTAAACTGAGACTAATTTTATTTCTTCACATTTAATCTTATATTTTCATACAAATTCCACTTTAAACTAAATTTAACTCCTTATTTTCACTCAAATCCATAAACTTTAAATTTTCACAATTTAGTCCATATTACTCAAAATGTAACACCCTAAACCCAGTCTAGAAGTTTAGGCCAAATCTCGGATGTTAAATTGATCACTGTAGTTTTCGTAGGAAAGTTTTACAAAAACAGTTGTCACAACAAACCAAAACATTAAACCATTTATAATATAGCAAAAAAAAAAAAATGTTGTTAAGTTTGATATATGAACAAAATAAAATTTAAGAGTGAAAAATTCCAAACAGAATTTGTACCGCCGTTTTTATAAAATCCTACATATCAAAACGGTAAATTAAAATAGAAACTGAAAAGTTAACTGATAAATTATTTACAATTGATACTGTCCAAGACCTCTGCATATCGAGTCCAGCTACCGAAATCGAGCGTCACTGCAAGGGGAAACACTAAGGGTGTGAGCTGCTCGAGCTCAGTGTGAGTTCAAACGAATAACAACAGACTATAGATGATAACTCCAGATGACAAATCAGTACCAGAATATATTTATAGAAATACATAGAAACAAATACCAACACGAAACCAACGCCTCAACATACATAACAATTAAAGCACACCAAGTTCACACAGAAAAATCAACACGGGTGTTGTTCAAACAAACAGAATACAGACAGATAACCTTACAGCCAGAACTCTCAAACAGAT
This sequence comes from Gossypium arboreum, assembly GCF_025698485.1. Taxonomy (NCBI): domain Eukaryota; kingdom Viridiplantae; phylum Streptophyta; class Magnoliopsida; order Malvales; family Malvaceae; genus Gossypium; species Gossypium arboreum. The sequence goes on along the minus strand of NC_069070.1, from coordinate 103,516,692 downwards.
GCGTATGAAATGTCATCAAGTAATAAAACCCACCCATCTAGCCAACACACCTCTCCGTCCCTCGATCACACCCCATAAGAGAGCTGATTAAGCTTATCCATCCAAAACATACCACATAGGACCTCGAAAGGCCCATCTAACCCTACGCACCATATATGTGGGCTAAGCCACTTAGATATTAATACGCAGTAGAGTTGGAGTAAATGCAGTATAGTGCAATACGATAACCTTCTATACAGACACGTTGCAGTTTAAACTGCCAGATCAGATAATAGTACGCAGCAAAGCTTATGCACATGTAGTACAGTGCGATAACTTGCTGTACGAATAAGTTACAGTAGAACTGCCAGATCAGACCATAATTAGTCTCCCTTCTCTTCGCAATCCCACCCAAAATACTTTATGCAAGATCATGAATGCATTCAATTTCACAGAAATAATGAATAGGTCAATCGATAATCAGACAGAAGCATATTTGCATACACACCCAACAAATGAAATTCAGAATAAAACATCTCACAAAATAGTCACAGATAACACATAAGCCGAAGCCTAGATCAGAATTCTTAGCCACCTTGACTAAGGACTAGCCAAGGCCGAAACACACACACACTCTCAGATCAAAAACACACACAGAACCAAAATAAGTAACTTCGAGCCACACGACCGTGTGGATTAACCTAGGCCGTGTGGGGGTCAAAATGCCAGTGTAGAGGGAGGTACACGACCGTGTGGTAGAGACACATGGCCGTGTGAACTGGTCATGTAACTCACTGTCCAATTGAGTTAAAATAAAGTGCAGGCGCGCAGCAGGCCGTGTGAGGTTTCACACACCCCGAAAAGCGCATTTTATACCTAACGTATGTCCAAAACACACTCTCTTGTGGGATCCCTAAATCCCCAAATTAGCCACACGGCCGTGTGGCACCAAATCACTAAATCCATAATTCCCATTCACATACGCCGGTGTACCCAAAGGACACGGCCATGTGAAAATTGACAAAATTTTCCCAAATTGGCCACACGGCTGTGTGGCACCAACAGTTACCTGAAAACCCTAATTAATAATTATACACGTCCGTGTGAACTGGCACACGCCTGTGTGGCCACCCATGTGGTCGCAAAACCACCCTAAAATGCTTAAAAATTGAGTTTTTCGGTCACTAAATCAACCCTCAATCGATGGGACTCAGAAACACACTACCCAGAGTAGATTTCGATGTCATTCAACAGTACTATCGAGTTTCGACAACCAATTTTTGAAAAACACCAAGATTTCCACATTCTATCAAAAACAAATTTACAATTCACAAATAAAATAGAAAAGTTTCGAAACCCACACTTGATTAGTGATCAAAAACATCTAGATGCCGACTCAATGACTAGCTGATACGTGATATTCTTGACAGCTTTTAAATATTTATAATGAATCATTCTTGAAACTAACTATTATCATGATGAAGGCAAGTGTTCTATCGAACAGTAGTATAGCATTAGTAAAACCGGATTATCGAACCCAAAGGAACTAAAAGTACTAGTATTAACTTTCTTTTTATTATCTAGCCTAAGAATAATGGGGTTTGTTTTAACTAACTAATTAACTAAACTAAGAAATCACAGAAAATAGAATTGGGGAATTACTTTTGGAAAAAAAAGATTGAATTAAGACCATACCTAATGAAAAATCAACCTAGACTTCACTTGTTATTTGACTTTGAATCGGATGATTTATTCATTTGACTTGTTCCGTAGAAATCCTTAAGTTATATTACTATCCCTCTCGAGACTAACAACGTCTAACCCTAGGTTGAATAATTGAAATCTCTTTCTAATTAACTCCCTAGGGTTGTATTAACTCGATCTATGGATCCCCTTATTAGGTTTCACCCTAATCCGGAAAGATCTTGTCACTCTATCTCTAGGCGCGCAACCAACTCCGCTTAATTATGACAAATGTACTCTTAGACAGGGTCTATTCCTCCTCTGAATAAGTGCTTAACTTGAATCAATATCCTGGAATATAAAAACAAGAATTAAGAACACATAATTAAGAACAAGTCAAATATTTATCATACAATTCAGATAATAATAACAAGATCTGTCTTAGGTTTCATTCCCCTTAGGTATTTAGGGGTTTTAGTTCATAACTAAAAAGGTAAACATCTCAGAAGAATTGTAGTAGCCCAAATTTGACCGGGCTGAAAATAAAAGAATTAAATGAATAAATATTTATTTATTTAAAAAGTCCATTAAAGTCCATTTACAAATAAACAGGCCTCAAAGCCTGATAGACCCAAAGCCCGTGACTCATGTGACCCAAATTAGCCTAGGACCTTGTGTTCGGATACAGCCTAGTAAGTTACCACTACCCAATAGACCCGTTACACCAAACACCTAAATAGGCCCAAATCATTCGGGCCCAAAAGGCCCAATGACTTAAGGCATCAGCAGGAAACCCTAGGGTTTCCTTGAAATCTCAGCGCCGCAAGAGTTGTTCTGGAATTTTTGCCACGTCAAGGTCGTTCTAGCTCCCGAAGCAAGGGCCATCAATAGCCTTGTCCCCTCACGTCACCCCAGCTGGCCCTCATCAATGTTGGTCAGATTGACGATCACCTTACACGAGGTCTATCAAAGCGTTGACCAGAGGTTTTGGGGCACTCCGAGTGTCATTACCGCAATTTCAGACTTCATCACTGATCTCCGCACCTCCATCGGTGCCGGGATCTTCGCAGTAGAAGCCATCTTGTAGTCATCAAGGCAAGATTCGCATCTACAAACGCAATCTTCGCCAGATTTTGGGTACCTGCAAAGAAAAAAGGAAACCAACAGACACAAGAAATGGAAAGAATCGCAGCAAAAAAGAGAAGCAAAATATGGAAAGAAATCAAAAGATTTCTTTCCCAGATTGTAAATCACTTACAACAGGTTATAAAAACCCATCTTTTTCTGATTTGTAACACACGATTTACGAAGAGAGAAATATACAAACAAATTCAACAGAGCACAATAGTATCGACTTACAATACCAGTAGCCAATCGAATACAAAGGTGAATATTTTAACATATATTACAAATAGTGAAAAGGAAAAGAGATTACCTGACTTTCACTAAAAAGAGGGAAGGTTTTGACCCTCCGGCCACCGTGCGTGGTGGCACGTGAGCGCGTGAGAGGTCAGAGACGGAAGCTCAACAGAGCGCTGAGAGCCCCTTCCTCATTCCTCTTTCAGAGGATTCTTTTTTTTTTAAACTAGGTTAAAGTGATTCTTTTTAAGCTAAAATTGGCTTATATAGCCTTATTAAAACGACGCCGTTTAGCTTAAAGAAATAAGCTTTAAAACGGCGTAGTTTCAAGGAGGATTCGCGCATTGACCCGATGACCCAGGGAGGATCCGCGGGTTTTTGGAGAATGGGTAAATTTCCCAATTGATCCTTCTGTTTTTTTAAATTTTTTTTTCAACTGCATTTTATTTTTGTTTTAATTTTGCCTTAATCTTTTATATTTGTTTTAATTTAGCCCAAACAGCCTTTAGAATTCATTCTGGAAACGGTGCCGTTTTGAGGATTAGGGTTTAATTATCCAATGAGTCCCTCCGTTCCAGCTTGTGTTTTAATTAAGTCCAAATGTTTTTATTATTTTACAATTAACCCGAATTTTCAATTAAATTCAATTTTATTATTAAATAGAATATATTATTTTTTATATATCCAATATATTGTTATTTTTTTAAATTTTTTTTCATCATATATTTTTATATTTGCATTTTACTATATGTTGTATGTATTTTCATTATATATATTATTTATTTTACTATATTTTATTTATTATATTATTATATATGTTTAATTTTTATTATATATTTTATATATATATATTATTTATATCTATATTATATGTTTTAGTACATGTTATTTTTATATATTATATATGATATATTATTCATATTATTACATATTTATTTATAAAGTTAGTAAATACTATGTATTTTTATATATATCAATTATTTTATTATATTTTATATGAAATACCTATTAGATTATTATTATTTTATATATTCTTCTTACATTATATTATATATTTTATTACATATATTTTATTATTATATGATTTATATTATTACATATTTTTATTTGTAAATTATATTTTACTATATTTCTTTACCACCTTTATTTTATCCTAAAGTACACATTACTTATTAATTATATACATTTTTTAAAAAATAAACAACATCTAGAATACTATTTTCCTTATATATTAAGTTATTATACCTTATAATGTAATATATATATACATATTTTTTTTAAAAAAAGGGTTTCTTTTATTGTTCTTACATCGTTTAATGTATTTCTAAATAGCTAACTT